>NC_141160.1:18381904-18537857 GCF_053477565.2 Lygodium microphyllum | reverse complement strand
CTAAGATGAAGAAGTGTGTATTCTTCAAGCATCAGATTGAATATCTAGGATTCATCGTATCAGCATAAGGAATCTCAGTGAATCTGACCAAAGTCAGATGTTCTAGAATGGCCAATACCAACAATTATCAAAGAAATACATAGTTTTCTTGGATTGACAGAATGGTATAGGGTCTTCATCAAAAACTATGCTTTGATTGCAGTGCCTCTGACAAACTAATTGAAGAAGCACACATCCATTGCATGGTCAGTTGCCAAACAATCTAGCTTTGATAGATTAAAGCAATGTTTGGTATCAGCACCTATACTGAAATTTCTAGATCTCAGTAAGGAGTTCGAGGTAGTAACTAATGCTAGCACACTTGCCTTAGGATGTGTGCTCATGCAATAAGGTCATCCTGTAGCATACTCTTCAAGGAAATTGAAGAGCCATGAGAAGAATTATGCCACCCATGATCTAGAACTGTTAGCTATCATCCATGCTCTAAAGCTTTCGAGACACTACCTGTTGTGTAACAAGTTTACTCTAGTGACTGATCATAAGTGTCTCAAGTGGATCTTTACCAAGAACGAGCTCAACATGACGCAATGTCGGTGGATTGAAGTGTTGGACGGGTATGATTTTGAAATTAAGTACCGATCAGGAAAGGAGAATGTAGTTGCCGATGCACTCAGTCGCAAGGCATTCCTTAATTCTCTAATCTTGCAAAATCCATCAACAACTAGATCTCTAGCCACAAAGGTGTCGATGCCAAACAACCCAATACTTGAAGTAGCTAGAGAAGAAGCATGCCATGATCCAGCCTATCAAAAGATGCTAAGGGAGATCCCTATCAAGGACCAAGACCAAAAGCTACAGGCTAAGTATCATGAATTCTCTATCAATAGTGGACTTGTCTACTATAGAACGAGATTATGTATACCGCCAAGCCAGTCACTTAAGCAGAAGATATTGTGGGAAGCTCATGATTCCCCTTTCTCAGGACATCCTGGCTATGCTAAGACTCTCAATGCAGTTAGAAAGAGCTACCATTGGGAGAGGCTTAAAGGTGACGTTCTCAAATATGTCACTTAGTGTTTGTCTTGTCAACGTACCAAAGCCGAACATGTCAAAATGCCAGGAAAGTTACAACCACTTGACATTCCCCTGATGAAATGGGAATCCGTCAGTATGGACTTTGTTGTTAGCCTACCCCAAGTTCAGGGAGGATACAACTCCATCATGGTTGTGGTTGACATGCTTACTAAGGTTGCACACCTTATTCCAATAAAGACAAACTCTAAAGCCTCAAACATTGCAAGGTTGTTTATCAAGGAGATATTCAAGCTACATGGGTTACCCAGAAGAATCATTAGTGATCGTGATTCTCTCTTCACATCACATTTCTGGAGAGCTACCTTTGAAGCCATTGGGACTCAACTCTATTTTAGCATAGCTTATCATCCCCAAACTAATGGTCAAACGGAGCGAGTCAATCAAGTCATTGAGGATATGCTAAGGGCACACTGCTGTCATGAACCAAAAAGGTGGATTCAATACTTGCCTTTGGTTGAATTTGCCTACAATGCTTCTTACCCACAAAGCATTTAGATGACCCCTTTTCAAACATTGTATGGTCATGACTGTTAAAGTCCCCTAAACTTCTCAGATCCAACCTTGGGGGTTGAAGCTTGAAGGCAGATGCTGGAAGAGATGGATGACCAAGTAAAGTTAATAAGACAGGACATCCAAGCCACCAAGGATAGACAGAAGGCATACGTGGATTTGAGGCGTCAAGATAGAATCTTCAAGGAAGGAGACACGGTCTTCATTTGCGTACGACCAAAGAAGAGTTCCCTATCCTTAGGAGATTGCAAGAAGCTAAGCCTAAGGTATTGTGGAGCATACAAGATCCTCAAGTGCCTAGGACCTAATGCTTATAGACTGCAACTCCCTGAGAACCTAAAGTTTCATATTGTACTCCATAGTAGCCTATTGAAGAAGTATGTACCTAATCTTAGCTATGTACTTGATGACCAACAAATTGTAATGCCTAGCCAAGGAGTCCTTGAGCTAGGGCCTGACAGGATCTTAGATATTAGGGAGAGACAACTAAGATCTAGAAACTTGAGAGAATGCCTCGTCTAGTGGAAAGATTATCCTGAGGAGGATGCCACGTGGATGGGTGAAAGCACTCTCAACCATCAATATCCCCAGTTTATCTCGAGATGAGGACATCTGGATTCCTCCAAGGGGGAGAGAATGTAATATTTTTGTTGAAAAATATTACGAGGCTGTGTGAGTCTCATGCAATGACAATTCTGACATTGAAGATAGGGACGGTGAGATATTTAAATGGTACACGATGTATCATGAGTCTCCACTGGCCAAATGAGATCGTGGTTTAAAAAAGCCCGCATATCTACATGTGACCCTCCTCTTGGGAGGAGGTTAAAAGGATATTGAGGGGATAAAAAATCAAAAATTTATTACTCCTTCTTTCCTCAACCAAATGCCGTGCTGGAGGAAAGGGAGTGTGGTGCGGGTGTATCAGCACCATAGCTGGATGACATGTGGGGGATCGGGCCATGCAACAGGCTGTATGGGGGGGGGGGGGGGGGGGGGGAGGTACCCCTCCCTTCAACTATATAAACCCCCTCTAAGGGGTGGAGGAGAAAAAGCGGAGTCGAGAGGCTGACAGACGTGAGAGAGGGAGGAGAGCTATGACTTGCGCCGTGAGGAGGGAGGATTTGCCGCATGAGAGCCACCATTGCCAAATAGAAGGCCGCCTCCCTCTTTGACCGTAGAGTACCTCAACTGCTACATCCATCCTTGGAGGCCGAGCTACGCCGCCACTTCCCTTTTCCATGGAAGATGCCCACAGAAGCTTCCAAGAAGCTTCTTGGAAGCTTCTAAGGGGGCTCTCTAAACCCTCTTTTCCATTGCTCCCTTCAAAGCGTTTTTTTGTTTCCCCCCCTTGAAAACTAAGCCCCTTTCCTCCCTTGGATTCCGTAAAAGCCACCTTAGCCTAGGTTTTTAAGCCCCTTTCCATAGCATTTCCATAGAGCCTTTTTTACCCCCCCGGTTTCCTTTTAAAGCCTCCCATTGCATTCCCACACAAGCCATAGTACTAGGTTTTAAACCCTTTTTTCAGTTGGTTCTCCTTAACTTCACTGTAACGGCCGGATTTAAAACCATCCTTCCTATTGCAACTCCCACAAGCCTATTTTTCTTACCGGTTAAAAGGCCCTTCCCTTTTGAACCCTCCAAAAAGCCCAAATTTCTTTCCCCTCTTAAGCTTCGTAGTGGAAGCCTCTAAGGTCTTTCCACTAGTTCCCTAATACGCCTTTCCAGGGCTTTGAAGGAGAGGGAGATACAAAGCACTTCCCACTAGATTTTCCCCATAATTTCCTTAAACCCCCGGGATTTTTAAAACAAAGAAGCCCCTAGCTTTGAACCCTAAGGCCTTCTAAAGCCCGATTTTGAATGACGGTGCTTCAATCAAGGAAGCCGTACCGAAAAGGGAATTTCGCATACGAGGAAGACGGGCCAAGATCATAAGTCTGCGCCAAGGCAAGAAGGTTGAATTCTCGATGGCCCCGAAAAAGGCACAAGGCGCAACTGCAGGAGGATCATCTCCTAATATTCATGTGGACATTTCACCGAACCCACAGTTCTAGGCTTTCTTCCTATTTTTGATTTATGTCGTAATATTGCAATTACGCATGGTTAATTCATGGAAGTAAGATGCACTTTTGCGATTGAAAAAAATTGGCTATCTTAAAGGAAATAACTCACAATTGAAGAATTGGTCATTTGTATTTCTCAAAGAAATGAACGAAAGAAAAACATAAGACGTCTATGCATTGTTTTTATGCATTGCAAAGTAACGAATCTAGATCAACTAATGACCATCATTACAAAGTCGAAATTATTGTAGTACACTTCGATTATGCATGGAAAGATTAAATCGCATGTCGCATTATTAGACATCTCTTTCTTTGCAATGGTTCATTAAAGAAGATTGCTAACAACCAAAGGAATTTGCAAGGCATGGAAATGATTCTAGGGCTGCATGAAGTAGGTTAAACTCTAGACAAGTGGCATAAATCTCATTCAAACTACGTAGTAGTTAGGAAAGGTTGTGTAATGCTCATTCAATGCACGAATATTTCATGAAGTTAGGGAAAGCCTGCATTGTTCATTTTAACATTAAAAACCATAAAAGTTTAGTGGCATGAATCTTGAATGCATGTTCTAGAAGGATCAATAGAAAATTATGCCGTAACTTAACATACGCTTTGATCTTAACCGGAAAAGTTAGGGGTTGTAAATCTAATAATACATAGGCAAGGAATCATGTGCTTACGAGAATGGTATCGTAATGCAACTAGTTTTTTCCCTAGTTGATTAAGACAATATCTTCATGAATAGACAAGTAAATTGGTTTACCCTAAACACCTAAAGCGCAAAGGAATCACTTAGGAATGGTTAAATCGGTGCAACATATCCCAAGTGCTATCTAGGGTTTAACATATTGAGGACGTGACCTAGTTGCACTTATTGCCAAGTTGAAACTCTCATACCCTAAAGACCTGCCCACATTCACAGAATGTAGGGACAATAGGACATACTCACAAGAAATGATCTAGGGTTTCTACCCTAAGGATTGCTCAATTAAAAAGATGAGATTTGGATTGAGTTGGAACCCTAGGACCGACGGAATCGTCCTAGTGCAATCAGAAATGAATTGGATATGAAGACACCCTAAACCTTGTTCTTATCCAATCATGATTCTGTGATTAGAAGACACCATTCGATGGGTGAAATAGTCCCATGGATTAGATGCGTCACTTGTGCAACAAGTTGCAGAGTCGCATGATCTTGTGGTTTGATCACAACGGAATGGCCCATTCCTCGGAATGAGATTGGCAGATTCTTGTGCAATTTTATCTTGCAAGAGGATGAGTAGTCGTCCTGATATAGTACCTTTTTTGGAAAAAGTGACCAAGATAAGGGGGTTAGATATTTGCTTGGAAGCAAAGGACCAATCAATAATTTGGAGCAACATACATTCTATTAATAGAACTTAAGGTATTGGTTAAGTTGGGTTAATAGGGTATGGCCCTAACCTAAGGACATACGGGTTATCAAACAAAACCTTGGGGATCTTGCCAAGTCGCAATTGACCCCGGAATCGAATGTTGGATGCATTCGAAAAAAAGGATTCACTCCTTAGAAGTTGGCCAAAATAACAACCACTGGAAATGATTGTGCTTGTATCAGTTTAAAGAGCACTGTTTTCTTTGTTTGCACAAGGAACTAAAGGATGAAAAGGTATCTAATGCTTTAGGTTGAAGGCCTGAAGGGAGTGGTAGCTTAGTTACCCCTAACTGTGTCTGCCTGACCCTAACCAAGGGGGTTGTTAGCCGCCCCGAGAAGGTGGACCAAACTCGGCACGTGAGGTCTCTTCGTTGAGCGATACTTGGAGCAGGAGGATGCTTGGGTGCTAGGGGGGATCTGGTCGTAAATCCCTCACCTTCCGGCCCCTGTAGAAGAGGCCAACGTGACTCAGGATTGGATCTTGAGGCCTGCATACTAGTCTACAGATGGAATCTTGGATTAGTAATCCCTGTGGATTGCTCGATAGCCTTCGGGCGGATTATGGATAAGCCTACGGGTTGGACTTTATAAATGTATTCCAAATATAAATATGATAAAGTGTTGAAAAGGAACTTGTTTGACAATGTTTTTCTATCTCAAGTGCTATGATTACGTGATGGAATCGGTGCCTAACGGGTTAATTAAGGAAGTCGCTTGATGCATGTCCAACTAAATTTGGTAGGTAATTAGACAACCAAAACAACCTAAGAAAAGTTAGGTGGATGTGGCCATGGGTCCATCCTATGGATGGGTGGTCCTAGTTGGCCGGGAACTTTTCTCAATCATAATGAACAACAAGAAAATTGTTTCAAAGGAAATGAATAGCAAGGGCGCTGACCTAGAGTCTAGGTTATAATAATCCCAGTTTATGCTATTTTAGGGGAACGGAATGGGACTATACCTTATGGAAGAGAGGTCAAGCCTTGCATCCCTCTCGTTCCCCATTCTCCTTGAACCAAGTGCAGTGTGAATCCGCTTCGACCCTGGCATTTCTGCGTAAAGTAGTTCACTCGGGGTTCAACGCTAGTTGTCGTCTCGGAAATGACCATTAGAAAAAACCCTGATTTAGGTTGGTCCTAAGTGGGAACGGCCAGACTACTTCTGCTAGGTGGCAGACGCGGAAAGTCCTAGATCGTAAACCCCCTGACATTCCATGGGAGTGCCATGCGGAGCTTTCTAGACCTCCTTTCTGATGGACTACCAAGATGTGGCCTGAAGGGAACAGGTGGACACGTTACAGTTGGTATCACAGCGAACCAAGGAAGGATTGTTTTCTTTAAGAAATATTAATAAGAATAAGTAAAGCAAATGTTGTTGTTCGGAACATTTCCTTAATCTTGATGCTGTCTTGCAGAATTATGAAGCTTGGAATAGGTTCTTAGTGTTCCAAGTCATGTTTATGACCACGATGCATTCCATGGATTATCAACAAAGGGTTGAGAGGATGAACATCCTAGATCGTATTTATAATCCATCACCTTTTTATGTGGAACGAAGATGGACAGGTGACTCAAGAATCTACTACATAGCTGCCCACCGGTTTGCATACCTTCAAACCAACCTAAAGAGGATCAAGTGGTTGGAAGACCTGAAGATCGTGAAGCTGTTCATTTTTGTGGAGGCTCACGTAAACTCAACTTTACATATTCAAGGTCGAAGGGTTAAGATGAACTCATATGTATATGAGGAAGTGACCCGTGTAATCCCCGCCGACAGGATCAAGGTGTTGGGGCGCTATGAGAAGAATGGGTTCCAAAGGAAAGGATACCCTAATCTTCCGATGACTTACCGATTCCTGAAGATACATGACCCGAAACTATACTATTATCGAGTTTTGTAACGTGTCAACCTATTATCTTCAGGACATGTCTTAGCAGTCCATTGGAAGCTCCGCTCGTCACTCCCATGGAATGTTACAGGGTTTGCGATCTAGGACTTTCTGCGACGATTGCCACGTAGAGGAAGTATTCTGGCCGTTCCCACTTAGGACCAACCTAAATTAGGGTTTTCTCTATTGGTCATTTCCTAAAGACAACTAGCATCGAACCTGAGCAAACTACTTTACGCAGAAATGCCAGGTCCAAAGCGGATTCAGGCTGCACTTGGTTCAAGGAGAATGGGAAATGAGAGGGATGAGAAGCTCAACCTCTCTGCCATAAGGCATAGTCCCATTCTGTTCCCCTAAAACAGCGTAAATCAGGATCCTTTATAACTTAGATTCTAGGTCAGCGCCCTTTTCCTGTTCATATCCTTTGAAACAATTTTCTCGCTGTCCATCATGATTGGGAAAAGCTCCCAGCTAATCGGGACCACCCATCTGTAGGACGGACCCATGGCCACATCCACCGCACTTTCCTCAAGTTGTTTTAGTTATCTAATTACCTACCACATTTAGTTGGACAAGTATCAATAAGCTCTCTTAATTAGTATGTTAGGCACTGGATCCTTCACGTAATCATAGCACTTGATATAGAAAAGCAATGTCAAACAAATTCCTTTTCAACAAGTTATCATATTTATCTTTGAAATACATAAAGTCCAACCCGTAGGCTTATGCATAATCGGCCCGAAGGCTATCCAATAATCCATAGGGATTACTAATCCAAGATTCTGCACGTAGACTAGTATGCGGACCTCGAGAACCAATCCCCAGTCACCTTGGCCTCTTTTGCAGGGCACTGAAGGCGAGGGATTTACGGCCAAAGCCCCCTCTGGCACCCAAGCGTCCTCTTGCTCCAAGTAGCACTCAACAGAGAGACCTCTCGCGGCGGGTTCAGTCCACCTTCCCGGCGTGGTTAACAACCCCCTTGGTTAGGGTTAGGCAGACAGTTGGGGGTAACTAAAGCTGCCTCTCCCTTCACGCCTTCAACCTGAAGCATTAGATATCCATTTATCCTTTAATTCTTTGAGCAAACAAAGCAAAATAGTGCTCTTAAAACTGTTACAAGCACAACCATTTCCATTGGTCGTTATTTTTGGCCAATTGCTAAGGAGTGAATCCTTCTTTCCGAATGCATCCAGCACTCGATCCGAGATCAATTGCGACTTGGCAAGATCCCCAAGGGTTTATTTGTTCACCCTATATCCTGGGTTAGGGCCGTACCCTATTAACCCGACTTTAATCAAAATCTTTATTCCAATTCACTGATTCGTCTTTTGCTTCAAGCAAATATCTAATCCCGTATCTTGGTCACTTTACCCAAGAAAGGTACTATATCAGGACTATTATTCATCCTCCTGCACGATAAACCTGCGTAAGAATCTGCCAATCTCCTTCTGAGGAATTGGCCATTCCCTCGTGATCAAATCGCAAGATCATGCGACTCTGCAACTTGTTACACAAGTGTCGCATCAACTATGTGACTATTCTACCCATCAATGGTGTATTCTAATCACGGTATCATGATTAGATATAACAATCTATTCCTGATTGCATTAGGCTGACATTGTCGGTCCTAGGGTTCTGAGTTTCATCTTTTTAGCGAGAGATCCTTTAAAAAAACCCTAGATCACTTCTCGCAAGTATGTTCCAATGTCCCTACATTCTATGAATGTGGGCAAGTCTTTAGGGTAGGAGTTTCAGCTTTGGTAATATGAACGACTAGGTAATATCCTCAATGTACTAACCCTAGATAGCTCTTTAGGATATGCTGCATTGAATTAACCCTTCCTAAATGAGTATCTCGCGGTTTTAGGTGTTTAGATTTAAACCAATTTAACTTTTCTGGTCTTGAACATGATTCATTGTCTACATATAAGTTGATTTACAAACCCTAACTTTTTGGGTTAAGGTCAAAGCATAAGCATAATTCCAATTGATCATCCTATAAGATTCGTGCTACTAAGCTTTTATGTTTAAACATGCAGCCTTTTTCTACTTTCTTTTCCGAATGAATTTGTCGTATGCTGAAATTACACACCCTTTCGTTGATTTAAGTGTTTAGGCCACTTGCCTAGAGTTAAATCTCCTTCATGCAGCCCTAGCAATTTCCTACGGTTGCTAGTAACTTTCTTCAAGAATCATTTTGAAAAAGATGTTCAATAATGTGATATGCAGTTTATTTCTTCCATGCTTAATCAAAGTGTACTATCATAATTCCGTTTTGTAAAAATGGACATTAATCTAATTTCAATTCATTGCAATGCATAAAAATTATTGGCTAGAAATGCATAGGAATCTTATGCTCACTTTATTTTGTTCATTTTATTGAAAAAGAATAATGACTAAATTCTTCCATCGTGAGCTCTTTCCTTTAAATTAGTCAAAGTATTTAAAATGAAAGATGCATCCTATCTCCAAAAATGATCCATGCACGATTGGATTATAACGACGTAAATCAAAAACTAGAAAAAGCTTGGACTTGTGGTGAAATGTCCACATGGATGTTAGGAGATAATCCTCGTGTGGTTGCACCTTGCGCCTTCTTAGGAGCCATCGCTAATGCGGCCTTTCTGTCTTGGATGCGGCTTTGCGAAACTCCCTTTGTAATTCCACTATCCTTTATGAATTTTTTTTCTTCCTTTCGTAGAAGCTCCGGTGCAAATTGTATACACGGAAAGGAGTTTAGCACTCGGGCTAATTGGGAGATTGAAGGAAATCCAAGAAAAAAAGCTTAATGAGCCTTTTTAAAGGCCTCAGATAGGACCCACGGGAAAGGGGGTACTAACTGGACTTTAACAGATTGAAAAAGGGGGCAAAGGGTATAAAAGACCCTTGAAGAGGGGATTTTATGTGGGGGAGAAAGGGTGTAAAAGACCCTTAGGAGAGAATTTTGTGTGGGGGGAGAAAGAAAATAAAGGGAGTTTGAGGACCCCAATAGGGCTTTGGATTCTGGGGGGGTGTAATATGAAAGGGCGCTTAGGGAGCTCCCTTGGAAGCTTCTGCCCACATAGATAAAGGGTGGAAGACAATCAAAGGGCGGCACCTGGGGGACATAATGGCGATAGATGGTGGCATGATGGCGCTTGGCTCCTCCCTCTTGATGGCAATGCTTCAACAGTAGCGTCAGAAATCTCTCCCTCTCGACGGCAGTGCTTCAATGGCAACGTCAATATCTCCCCTATGGTAGTCTAACGGCGTCCTCCTCTTGCTCCACGGAAGCGACCACCCCCATGGCTATGTCCCCTACCTACTTATATAGGTGAGGGGAGGGGGATCCTCCCTCCCCCACGTGGCATCTCGCACGCTTTCTTCCTTCAGCAAGCTCCAGCAAGGAGCTTGCTCACCCCTTGCTATTCCCTTCTCCTCCAGCACGACAGCCGACTGGAGGAGAGAGGGATTCAATTTTTTTTTCCATTTATCATTTAATTATCCTCACGACTTATATAGGCAGTTCATGCGTGTTTCTAGAAAATCAGAATATTACATTCTCTCCCCCTTGGAGGAATCAAGATGTCCTCATGTCGAGATAAACTGGGGATATTGATGGTTGAGAGAGCTTTCATCTATCCAAGTGGCATCCTCCTCAGGATAATCGTTCCACTAGATGAGGCATTCTCTCAAGGTTCTGGATCTCAGTTGTCTCTCCCTAGCATCTAAGATCCTGTTAGGCCTTTGTTCAAGGACTCCTTGACTAGGCATTAGAACTTGTTGGTCATTGAGTACATGGTTAGGATTAGGTACATAATTCTTCAATAGACTGATATGGAATACATTATGAACTTTTAGGTTATCAGGGAGTTACAGTCTATAAGCATTAGGTCATAGGCACTTGAGGATCTTGTACGGTCCACAATACCTTGGACTTAGCTTTTTGCAATCCCCTAAGGATAGAGAACTTTTCTTTGGGCGTACGCAAATGAAGACCATATTGTCTCCTTCCTCGAAGATTCATCTTGACGCTTCAAATCCACGTATGCCTTTTGTCTATCCTTGGCGGCTTGGATGTCCTGTCTTATTGACTTTATTTGGTCATACATCTCTTCCAACATCTGCCTTAAAGCTTCAACCTTTAAGGTTGGATCTGAGAAGTTTAGGGGGCTTCGACAGTCATGACAATATAATGCTTGAAAAGGGGTCATATGAATGCTTTGTTGGTAAGAAGCATTGTAGGAAAATTCTACCAAAGGGCAAGTATTGAATCCACCTTTTTGGCTCACAACAACAGTGTGCCCTAAGCATATCCTTGATGATTTGATTGACTCGCTCTGTTTGGCCATCAATTTGGGGATGGTAAGCTATGCTAAAACAGAGTTGAGTCCCAATGGCTTTGAAGATAGCTCTCTAGAAGTGTGATGTGAAGAGAGAGTCACGATCACTAATGATTCTTCTAGGTAGCCCATGTAGCTTGAATATCTCCTTGATAAAAAACCTTGCAATGTTTGAAGCTTTATAGTTTGTCTTTATTGGAATAAGGCGTGCAACCTTAGTTAGCATATCAACCAAAACCATGATGGAGTTGTATCCTCCCTGAACTTGGGGTTAGCCAACAACAAAGTCCATACTGATGAATTCCCATTTCATTTGGGGAATGTCAAGAGGTTGCAACTTCCTTGGCATTTTGGCATGTTCAGCTTTGATACGTTGACAAGACAAACACTCGGTGACATATTTGAGAACGTCACCTTTGAGCCTCTCCCAATGGTAGCTCTTCCTAACTACATTGAGAGTCTTGGCATAGCCGGGATGTCCTGAGAGAAAGGGGAATCATGAGCTTCCCACAATATCTTCTGCTTAAGTGACTGGCTTGCCGGTATGCATAGCCTCGTTCTATAGTAGAGAAGTCCACTATTTATAGAGAATTCATGATACTTAGCCTATAGCTTTTGGTCCTGTTCCTTGATAGATATTTCCCTTAGCATCTTTTGATAGGCTGGATAATGGCATGCTTCCTCTCCAACTAACTCAAGTATTGGATTATTTGGCATAGATACCTTTGTAGCTAGAGATCTAGCTGTTGATGGATTTTGCAAGATTAGAGAATTAAGGAATGCCTTGCGACGGAGTGCATCGGCAACTACATTCCCTTTTCTTGGTCGGTACTTGATTTCAAAGTCATACTCCTCCAGTACTTCAATCCATCGACATTGCCTCATGTTGAGCTCGTTCTGGGTAAAGATCCACTTGGGACTCTTATGATTAGTCAACACTAGAGTAAACTTGTTACCCAACACGTAGTGTCTCCAAAATTTTAGAGCATGGATGACGGCCAACAATTCGAGATCATGCGTAGCATAATTCTTCTCATGACTCTTTAATTTGCTTGAAGAGTATGCTACATGATGACCTTCCTCTATGAGCACACATCTTAAGGCAAGTGTGCTAGCATCAGTTACTACCTCAAACTCCTTACTGAGGTCTAGAAGCTTTAGGATAGGTGCTGATACCAAACTTTGCCTCAATCTGTCAAAGCTAGTTTGTTCAGGAGTTGACCATGCAATGGATGTTTTCTTCTTCAGTAAGTCCATCAGAGGTGCTACAATCAAAGCATAGTTTTTTATGAAGACCATATACCATCCTGTCAATCCAAGAAAACTGCGTATTTCTTTGATAGTTGTTGGTATTGGTCATTCTAGCACGTCCCTGGGTCCACTGAGATTCCTTCCGCTGATATGATGAATCCCAGATATTCAATCTGACGCTTCAAGAATGCACATTTCTTCATCTTAGCATACAGCTTATCTGACCTCACTGTCTCAAGGACAGAGTCCAAAGTTGGGGTTCATGATCTTCTTCCTATTTAGAATAGACTAGAGTGTCGTCGAAGAAGATGAGCACAAAATCATCAAGATATGGCCTAAAGATATCCCGCATTAACCTGTTGAAGGTGGCAGGCACATTCGTAAGCACGAATGACATAATTAGGAACTCAAAGTGTCCATATCTTGTATTGAAAGCCATCTTTGGGATATCTTCTTCCTTGATCCTTATCTGATAGTAACCAGACCTAAGATCAATCTTGGAGAAGATCTTTGCACCCTGAAGATAATCAAGAAGCTCATCTATTCTAAGAATAGGGTACTTGTTCTTGATAGTTGATTGATTCAACCCTCTGTAATCAATACATAGTCAAAGTGTTCGATCTTTCTTTTTCTGGAACAGTACTGGAGCTCCCCATGGTGAACTGCTAGCCCTGATCTAGTAGTTTCTTGAGTTGTTCCTTCAGCTCAATTGCTTTCGGGATAGACATTCTATAAGGTCTCTTTGCAATTGACGCAACTCTTAGTACTAGCTTGATCTCATGATCCACTTCTCTTTGAGGCGGGAGTTCTGTCAACTCTTCAAGAAATACGTCTACATATTCCTTTAGCCTAGAAGGTCCTTCACTAAACTCCTACTTCTTATCTAACTTATTGAGCTTAATCAAGTAGACAAGTAGTCCCTTTCTAACTCTCTTTATAATCAGGGATGCCTTGGCCAATTTAATTTTTGGATTTCTAGCCTCTCCTTGAGTTGTGACTAATTCCCTTTCAGAGTTTCGAAAGGTTTAAGCCAATCCATTCCGAGTAGAAACTCATGGATACCTACGCTCATGACTCTGAATTTGACCAAAGTCGTCTTTTCTCCCAGAAAGAATTCCACCTTAGCAATTTTCCCAGTACATGTAACCTCACAACCATTTGCCAATTCCACAAGCAAGATAGGTGCTTCTATTGTGGCTATTCCTAATATTTTTGCACAAGCTGGTGAGATAAAGGAATGTGTATTGCCACAATCAATCAAGGTCTTAAAACCTTTACCTTGATAGTCCGAGGGTGTCTGAAACACCGAGAACTAGCAATTCGAGCCTTTCTTGTGAAGAGCGGCATGGACTGTCGCCCTTTCAAACTCTGCTTCCATGGTTGGATATTCTTCTTCTTCACAGATTGGCCTATTGGCAATGCAGGCAGTTCTTCCTCTGCCTCAGGTAGCGGCTCCCTGACCATGGCTAGTTCCTTGGAAAGGTGCTTGACGATGTCCTCCCCTAAGCTTGGGACATTGCCTCTTGAAATGACCAGGCTTGTTGTAGTGGAAACAACGGAGATTTCAGCCATTTCTTTGAGTAGGAATAAAGTTCTTGACATTATTAGTCCTTGCTTTCTTTCTTTGTCCCTGATTCTAACCTTGAACTCTCTTCATTTGAGGTCTGAATGCTCCTCTGTTCAGGTCATTATAAGACCAGGTTTTGTTACCTCTTGGTCTAGCCTTCACCTCGAATTATAGGGGCAGCTCGAATGAGTGCATCCTGAAGATCTGATGGGCGCATCGATTCGAGACCGCTATTCACTGGTGGATTTAAACCAGGACAAAATTTTGACACCTACTATGTCATGTCCATCTATGGCGCATACTTAAGAAGTAAGACGAATTTAGAATAGTATGCGTCCAAAGTGAGCCCAACTATTTTAGCTCGTAGAACTCATTCATTTTTTGCGTGCGATATGCAGGTGGTAAGTATCTTCCCTGCAGGGTTTTCTTCAGTTTCTCCCAGGTAACGGATCCTTTCGCGATCCCTTGATCTCTGCACTATTGCTTCCATCAAAGCCTGGCTTTGTCGGTGAGCTTCAACTTGGAGAGCACAGCCTGATTCGCGGGTGCAATACTGGTTGCTTCAAAGTAATCCTCCATGGATTCAATCCAAATTTTAGCATCTGCTTGGACGGACCTGCTTCTCCTATCAAATTCGGGTGGCTTAATCTGCTTAAGAAGAAAATTCTTCTCCTGGATTACAGCAGTAGTTGATGTAGCAGGCAAACTGGAGATCTGTACCTAGGGTTGTGCCTAGATAAAGGTTTCTTATCGTTATTACTAGTTAATCGTTACGATTTATATTTCATCTCTATTTCAACTATCAACCAAGAAATCTAAGCACTTAACTTCTTATCAATTCTCATGCACAAACAGACATTGATAAAAAGAAGTCTTATTGTATTTATATGGGCATAGCCCTTTCGGAATACAACATTTCTTCACATTGCACACCTTATTCCAGTAAAGACAAACTTTAAAGTTTGAAACATTGCAAGGTTGTTTATCGAAGAGATATTCAAGCTACATGGGTTACCCAGAAGAATCATTAGTGATCGTGATTCTCTCTTCACATCAAATTTTTGGAGAGCTATCTTTGAAGCCATTGGGACTCAACTCTGTTTTAGCATAGCTTACCATCCCCAAAATGATGGCCAAATGGAGTGAGTCAATCAAGTCATCAAAGATATGCTAAGGGCACACTGCTGTCGTGAACCAAAAAGGTGGATTCAATACTTGCCTTTGGTTGAATTTGCCTACAATGCTTCTTACCGACAAAGCATTTAGATGACCCCTTTTCAAGCATTGTATGGTCATGACTATCAAAGTCCCTAAACTTCTCAAATACAACCTTGAGGGTTGAAGCTTGAAGGCAGATGTTGGAAGAGATGGATGACTAAGTAAAGTCAATAAGACAGGACATCTAAGCTGCCAAGGATAGATAGAAGGCATACGCAGATTTGAAGCATCAAGATAGAATCTTCGAGGAAGGAGACATGGTCTTCATTTGCGTACAGCCAAAAAAGAGTTCCCTATCCTTAGGAGATTGCAAGAAGCTAAGCCCAAGGTATTGTGGACCATACAAGATCCTCAAGTGCCTAGGACCTAATGCTTATAGACTGTAACTCCCTGAGAGCCTAAAGGTTCATAATGTATTCCATATCAGCCTATTGAAGAAGCATGTACCTAATCCTAGCCACGTACTTGATGACCAAAAAATTGTAATGCCTAGCCAAGGAGTCCTTGAGCTACGGCTTGACAAGATCTTAGATGTTAGGGAGAGACAACTAAGATCCAGAACCTTGAGAGAATGCCTCGTCTAGTGGAAAGATTATCCCGAGGAGGATGCCACGTGGATGGATGAAAGCACTCTCAACCATCAATATCCCCACTTTATCTCGAGATGACGACATCTCGATTCCTCCAAGGGGGAGAGAATGTAATATTTCTGTTGAAAAATATTATGAGGCTGTGTGAATCTTATGCAATGACAATTCTGGCATTGAAGATAGGGATGGTGCGATCTTTAAACGGTACATGACGTATCATGAGTCTCCATTGGCCAAACGAGATCGAGGTTTTAGAAAACCCGCATATCTACATGTGACCCTCCTCTTGGGAGGAGGTTAAAAGGATGTTGAGGGGATAAATATTCAAAAATTTATTACTCTGTCTTTCCCCAGCCGAATGCCGTGCTAGAGGAAAGGGAGTGTGGCACGAGTGTATCAGCACCATAGCTGGACGACGTGGGGGGGATCGGGACATGCAACAGGCTACGTGGGGTGGAGGTCCCCTCCCTTCAACTATATAAACCCCCTCTAAGGGGTGGAGGAAAAAAAGAGGAGTCGGGAGTGCCGCATGAGAGCCACCGTTGCCAGACAGAACGCCGCCTCCCTCTTTGATCGTAGAGTACCTCGACTGCTACATCTGCTGCTGGAGGGCGAGCTTCGCCGCCACTTCCCTCTTGCACGGCACACTCCAACAGAAGCTTCCAAGAAGCTTCTTGGAAGCTTCTAAGGGGGATTTCTAAGCCCCCTTTTCCATTTCTCCCTTCAAAGCATTTTTTTAAACCCCCTTGGAATTTAAGCCCCTTTCCTCCCTTGGATTCCCTAAAAGCCACCTTAGCTCGGGTTTTTAAGCCCCTTTCCATAGCATTTCCACAAAGCCTTTTTAATCGCCCCGGTTTTCTTTTAAAGCCTCCAATTGCATTCCCACACAAGCCATATTAGTATTTTTAAACCCTTTTTTCTGTTGGTTCTCCTTAAGTTCACTCTAACCGTCGAATTTAAAACCATCCTTCCTATTGCAACTCCCACAAGCCTATTTTTCTAACCGATTAAAAGGCCCTTCCCTTTTGAACCCTCCAAAAGCGCAAATTTCTTTCCGCTCTTAAGCTTTATAGTGGAAGCCTTTAAGGTCTTCCCACTAGTTCCCTAATACACCTTTCCAGGGCTTTGAAGAAAAGGGAGCTACAAAGCACTTCCCACTCGATTTTCCCCATAATTTCCTTAAACCCCCAGGATTTTTAAAACAAAGAAGGCCCAAGCTCCGAACCCTAAGTCCTTCTAAATCCCAATTCCAAAAGACGGTGCTTCTGTCAAGGAAGCCGTACCGAAAAGGGAATTTTGTGTACAAGGGAGACAAGCCAAGATCATAAGTTTGCAGCGGCCAACGCAAGAAGGTCGAATTCGCGATGGCCCCTAAAAATCCACAAGGCACAACCGCAGGAGGATCATCTCCTAACATTCATGTGGACATTTCACCGAACTCACAAGTCCAGGTTTTCTTCCTATTTTTGATTTACGTCGTAATATTGCAATTATGCCTGGTTAATTCACGGAAGTAAGATGCACTTTTGCGATTGAAAAACATTTGCTATCTTAAAGGAAATAACTCACAATTGAAGAATCAGTCATTTGTATTTCTCAAAGAAACGAACGAAAGAAGAACATAAGACGTCTATGCATTGTTTTTATGCATTGCAAAGTAACGAATCTAGATCAACTAATAACTCACAATTGAAGAATTAGTCATTTGTATTTCTCAAAGAAACAAACAAAAGAAGAACATAAGATGTCTATGCATTCTTAGCAAATTGTTTTTATGTATTGCAAAGTAACGAATCTAGATCAACTAATGACCATCATTACAAACTCGAAATTATTGTAGTACACTTGGATTATGCATGGAAAGATTAAATCGCATGTCGCATTATTAGACATCTCTTTCTTCTCAATGATTCATTAAAGAAGATTTCTAACAACCGTAGGAATTTGCAAGGCATGGAAATGATTCTAGGGCTGCATGAAGTAGATTAAACTCTAGAAAATTGGCATAAATCTCATTCAAAATACGTAGTAGTTAGGAAAGGTTTTGTAATGCTCATTCAGCACACGAATATTTCATGAAGTTAGGGAAAGGCTATATGGTTCGTTTTAACATAGAAAACCATAAAAGTTTAGTGGCATGAATCTTGAATGCATGTTCTAGAAAGATCAATAGAAAATTATGCCGTAACTTAACATACACTTTGATCTTAACCAGAAAAGCTAGGGGTTGTAAATCTAATCATACATAGGCAAGGAATCGTGTGCTAACGAGAATGGTATCGTAATGCAACTAGTTTTTTCCCTCTTTGATCAAGACAATATCTTCATGAATAGACATGTAAATTGGTTTACCCTAGACACCTGAACCACAAAGGAATTGCTTAGGAATGGTTAAATCGGTGCAACATATCCCAAGTGCTAACTAGGGTTTAGCACGTTGAGGACATGACCTAGTCGCACTTATTGCCAAGTTGAAACTCTCATACCCAAAAGACTTGCCCACCTTCACGGAGTGTAGGTACAATAGGACATACTCGCAAGAAACTATCTAGGGTTTCTACCCTAAGGATCACTCGATTAAAAAGATGAAACTTGGATTGAGTTGGAACCCTAGGACTGACGAAATCAGCCTAGTGCAATCGAAAATGAATTGGATATGAAGACACCCAAAACCCTATTCTTATCCAATCATGATTTCGTGATTAGAAGGCGTCGTTCGATGGGTGAAATGGTCCCATGGATTAGATGCAACACTTGTGCAACAAGTTGCAAAGTCGCATGATCTTGTGGTTTGATCACAAGGAAATGGCCAATTCCTCGGAATGAGATTGGCAGATTCTTGTGCAAGTTTATCTTACAAGAGGATGAGTAGTCATCCTGATATAGTACCTTTCTTAGGAAAAGTGACCAAGATAAGGGGGTTAGATATTTTCTTGGAAGCAAAGGACCAATCAATAATTTGGAGCAATATACTTTCTGTTAATAGAACTTAAGGTATTGGTTAGGTTGGGTTAATATGGTACAGTCCTAACCCAAGGACATACTGGTTATCAAACCAAACCTTGGGGATCCTGGAAAGTTGCAATTGATCCCAGAATCGAACGCTGGATGCATTCAGAAAAAAGGATTAACTCCTTAGAAGTTGGCCAAAATAACGACCACTGGAAATGATTGTGCTTGTATCAGTTTAAAGAGCAATGTTTACTTTGTTTGCACAAGGAACTAAAGGATGAAAATATATCTAATGCTTTAGGTTGAAGGCCTGAAGGGAGTGGCAGCTCAGTTACCCCCGACTGTCTGTCTGACCCTAACCAAGGGGTTTTTTAGCAATGCCGAGAAGTTGGACCGAACCTGCCATGTGAGGTCTCTTCGTTGAGTGCTACTTGGAGCAAGAGGACGCTTGGGTGCCAAGGGGGCTCTAGCCATATTTCCCTCGCCTTTCGGGCCCTGCAGAAGAGGCTAACATGACTCGGCATTGGATCTCGAGGCCCGCATACTAGTCTATGGGTGGAATCTTATATTTGTAATCCTTGTGGATTGCTGGATAGCCTTCCGACTAGCCTTTGGGCGGATTATGGATAAGCCTACGGGCTGGACTTTATAAATGTATTCCAAAGATAAATATGATAAATTGTTGAAAAGAAAAATTTTTGACACTTTTTTTCTATGTCAAGTGCTATGATTACATGAAGGAATTAGTGCCTAATGGGCTAATTAAGGAAGTTTCTTGATGCATGTCCAACTAAATGTGGTAGGTAATTAGGCAACTAAAACAACCTGAGGAAAGTGAGATGGATGTGGCCATGGGTCCTTCCTACGGATGGGTGGTCTCAGTTGGCCGGGAACTTTTCTCAATCATAATGAACAGCAAGAAGATCATTTCAAAGGAAATGAATAGCAAGGGCACTGACCTAGAGTCTAGGTTATAATAATCCCGATTTACGCTGTTTTAGGAAAATGGAATGGGACTATGCCTTATGGCAGAGAAGTCGAGCCTTACATCCCTCTCGTTTTCCATTCTCCTTGAACTAAGTGTAGCATGAATCTGCTCCGGCCTTGGTGTTTCTATGTAAAGTACTTCACTCTTGGGGTTCGATGCTAGTTGTCGTCTAGGAAATGACCATTGGGGAAAACCCTAATTCAGGTCGTCCTAAGTGGGAACGGCCAAAATACTTCTGCTACATGGCAGACACAAAAAGTCCTAGATCGCAAACACCATGACATTCCATGGGAGTGCCAAGCGGAGCTTTCTAGACCTCCTTTCCGATGGACTGCTAAGACGTGCCCTGAAGGGAACAGGTGGACACGTTACACAAGGCTGGTTGGATCGTGATTTGTAATGGAGTGCTACAAGGAAAACAAAATACTAACTGTTAGAAATATGATTGTTAGTACAAAGGATATTGCAAAAAAATAAGTAAGCAAAACAAAAGAAAAACTTACAAAGTCCTCCAGATATGTCCTGTGGCTGCCACTCCTAAGATGATGGACGACTCTGGCCTCTAGTCGTGCCCTAGCCGCCTCGCGCTGCTGACTCCAACGTCCTAGATAATCTATAGCCTCCTCCCTCAGTCGGTGCCAATGGTCTCCATCTAGCCACTCGGGCTTTGCAGCCCCACTCTTGAGTGCCTTGCATGCATCTAATTATTTGTGTGACATATATGCACACATGCACTTCATTATCCAGCCCGTAGAAAATTTATTTGTTGTGGCTAGAGCCGAGAAATCCTCATGCAAGGATGATACTATGTAGTCCTTGCTCCCCTCTGGTATTTTTTTCCAATGATCTAGGACGTTGTCCCAAAAAACTTGTTGGCACAACTCTCTCATGCGAGCCATCACCCTCCTCCCCTCATCGTTCATGATGATGGGTCCTTACCTATCATCGACAAGATATGCCTAAGATGGGTCCTCTCCCACCTGCAACCACGCTCTTGGGCATATCCAAGAGACCCCTATATATCTGGTGTACCAACCAGGGTAGTATCTATCGATGTAGCACCCATAGGGGTACCACACTACAAGATATAAGCCTTATACCGACATTAAAAGTGAGAAAAATGTAAAAAACAAAATTTTACCCCATCCCTCGCAAAAAGCATCGTTATTGGTGACGTCATAGAACAGTTGGTATCAGCATTGCTATTTATGTCGATATCAACACACAAATAACGATGCTCTGTGATGCTAATAACAACACCAATAATGACATGTACAATACATTTGCAACGCTAATAGTGACGATAACAGAAAAAAAAATTTGTGGTAGGGCCCTACCACATATAGCATTGTGTTCTTTATTTGGGCCATACAAAATAGTTTCTGCACTGTGTACAATACTCATGTAAACAAAAACAAAGTTTACTTAAATTGTAACACTCATACATGAAATAAATACATGATCGCATAATGAAAGCGACTCGTACAATCATGACAAGATATCACTACTACATAGAAAATGTCTACATAGATCAAGCGACTGAAAAAGAAGGGTATGTGAGCTCCAGGGATCCAAGGACGAGCTATATATCCTTGCCATGTGAAAGCTCGTACCGCTGCTGCAAAGGATCATCGAATGAACTCTGCAAAAAAATAAACAACTATACGTTAATCCACCATACAATAATGCATTCGAATTAAACACGGTAACTATGGACAAGAAATATAAGTGACTTACAAGGCCGCCACGTCTATACAATCGGTTGATCAATGTAGTGAGACCGTGCCTCTTTGCATATCGAGTCTCAAGGTCGGTCCCATCACGATTTGTAATGGAGTACTGCAAAGAAAATAAAATACTAACTGTTAGAAACATGATTGTCAGTACAAAGGATATTGCAAAAAAAAAAGCAAGAAAAACAAAAGAAAAACTTACAAGGTCCTCCAGATATGTCCTGTGGCCACCACTCCCAAGATGATGGACCACTCTGGCTTCTTGTCGTGCCCTCACTGCCTCGCGCTACTAACTCCAACGTCCTAGAGAATTTGTAGCCTCCTCTCTCAGTCGGCGCCAGTCGTCTGCGTCTAGCCACTCGGGCTTTGCAGCCCCACTCTTGAGTGCCTTGCGTGCGTCCGATCATCTGTGTGACATATATGCACACATGCAATCCATTATCTAGCCCATAGAAAATCTATCTGTTGTGGTTGGAAATGAAAACTCCTCATGCAAGGATGCTACTATGTAGTCGTTGCTCCCCTTCGATATGTTTTTCCAATTATCTAAGACATTGTGTCAAAAAACTTGTTGGCACAACTCTCTCATGTGAGCCATTACCCTCCTCCCCTCATCATTCATGATGATGGCTCCTGACCTATCATTGACAAGATAGGCATAACCCTCTAGGGTATGTCTAAGATGGGTCATCTCCCACCTGTGTCCATGCTCCTAGGCATATCCAAGAGACCCCTATACATCTATTGTACCAACCGGGGTGGTATTTATTGGTGTAGCATCCATAGAGATGCCTCTTGCAGATGGCTGAGTTGGAGTAACTGAAGTAGACCTCCTCACAGTTGTGACAAATCCTAGAGGTGATGTAACTCTAGTAGAACAATAAGATGGAGACACCACATCCGTGCCTCCAAAGCAACCACCTGAGCCACACTATTTGGAATTGCCACGAGAGCGAGGAGTCACACCTCTATCCCGTGCCAACCGCGGGCTCACTCCCTTCGTATCTCTACAACATCCCCCTGACCCTGAAGCACTCCCTCCCTCTAGCCCAATTCTGGAGCGTCGACCTCGTCTGCTCAAAGTTGAAGCATCTGATCACACCAAAGTAGATCTAATAGAGCGGCCTCACGATGTCGGAGATAGTTCCTAGTCCGCCATGTCTCTGAATCTCACCATCTGATTTGGAGACATATGCGTGAAGATATCTTGCAACTCCTCATTACTCATCTCTCGACTCATCCTTAAAAGGTCACCTGCATAGACAAAAAATGATGTTAGCATATTCAATTTAAATCATACAAAGCACGGTAATATAAATCTTTTAAAAATGATTTCACTAAAGATGCATATCGTATGTACCCTTATAAGCCATTAGTCAATGAATTGAGTAAGTGGATGCTCCAAGTATGAAGTATCCTATGGTCCCATGTCAATCTCCTAACATAACTCCGCATACACTAGAAGGTTGATAGACATGTCACCACAAAAGCATGAGTCCACCTCATTCTCAAAGAATTCTTGGACTCCTGTATTTCCATCATTGTTAGCTGATGTTGGCTCATCTACATGCTCCAAGCTTTCAGTGGCCTCCACCCCTTGCAATATCAATCCCTCTATTTGCATATTATCCTCATCTATGCTCGGAACATCACTTTGATCATATACTCTTGCACTTCAGAGAGCTGAAGGTATAACATACCACCATCGAGGCTATCGAGGGTTTGGATCAAAGATTACCTATTCACAAATACGTACAAGAAAGATTAAATTATTGTGACATGTACCATGTTGTAATAAAATTAACAAGCAAATGAGTTCATTCACCTGTTCACAATGGGCTAACAACAGAAAGGTGTCGTGCAAATCAGTCCTTTTTTTTTTGAATCTATTTTGAGAAATCCAAATCAACCTCGTCGAACTATTGCTCTAGCTCCTTCAAGTACCACTTTAACCACTACACATCAAATAGTATCATGGAGAAGCTATGGTAATCCACCGTAACAATACTTTGCAAGTTTCCAAAATACTCCATCTCATCTATAACCTTGTTTGGATCTGTTGCTCGTCGTCAAATTCCTTGCTCGAACCTTGCCATGATACCAGAGTCCATTGTGGAATGCATTTTGTCATTATGCTCCACACAAAAATGATGTCCTCGTGAACACGCTACACTATATATTTTTTACTGTACATTGAGACACTCAAATTAGTTGTTGCATATAAAATATAGATACGATAAATCCTAAATACGTCATCACCTTTGGACTACATCCCCTTGAGAATTCTCACTCCTCAATTGAGACCTCTGCCCCTTCGCGAGATGCTGCAGTCAAAGCTCCATGCAACCATCGGGTTGACATGAACTGGAGCATCTCCTCCATGCCCTTGGGATATCGAATCGGTGGATGACGTGTACTACATCAAAATTCAGATCGCACTTCCTCTCGATCTTGCCTAGCGATCTAGTACTTGGTGAGTCATGTCTCCATAGAGGCATGGTGCAACATAGAAAAGCGATTCACCTTCTCCTCCATTGCAACATCCATTCTTTTTTCTACCCCATTTCCAACCAACATATCTTCGGTAAATCTATCATCGTCCTTTAGTGATCATAGCATTTTGTTGTCTGGATCCACTGTTGGGAACCATTATGAAATACATTAGTGCCTCAAACACCAACCAACCTTTAGCCATGCTACCTTTTGGCCGAGCTCGTTGTCCCACAAAGCCTTTCAAGGTTTTCATGAAGCGCTCCAAGAAGAACATCCATTGCATATGGATAGGTCCAGCCATCTCCACTTCATCTATAAGATGCACAAGAAGATGGATTTGTATCGTGAGCATGCTGGTAGACAGGTATTTCTCAAAGAGACAGACTATCTCCACTGCTCCCTGCCTTGTGGATTCAATAGAGGACGTCTTAATCTCCTTCTGTGAGATCCATTGCACTAAAGTCGACAATCTGTAAATGGCCCCACGTATTTTTGGAGTAAAGGCATCCTGCGATCGTGATCGGTAGTACAAACTTCCACAAATGAGAAAGCATTATGAACTATGGCTACATTCCAAATATCAAAATGCACATGCGAATTAAAATCCATTCATAGTACAAACTTGACATATCTTATGCCAGTCATGGGATTTTAGCTCTGATAATTGGTCATATGTAGAATATGTAGATCTGAGAGAACGCATCATACCTATCGGAGTGTGGATAGACTTGACTACTTGCTTCACAATGCACTCTTCTTTAGTGGAGAAAACCCAAGAAGCACGAGGTAGCTACACCCGACCATCAGCACTCGAGTGCGGCCAAAGCGCCTCCATCTTTCCTACCTCCTTCAAATCCATTTGTGCCCCTATAGTGTCTCTCTTTCCTCTCATGTGGTTCCATAGCAAGCTGCCCACATTCTTAAAAATATGCATGGGATCCAACAAGTGGTTGATCTATAAGTGGGTCTAGTATGGCAATTCATAGAAAACTCAGAATCATCACGTTCCGTTTGGATGTGACTCCACGTGGACCATTTTCAGCTTATACCAGCTTGCGGCATTTATACGTATTGGAGGTCCTCCAAGAAAGCCTTCCTTGAGTTCATGACCTTCTGGCAAGAAAGGGGTGTGTCCTTGATATACTATCTTCTTCATGGTTCGTGACCTTTGGGAGTCTAATTCTGGCCCACACAATGGACATGCATGATAAACTGAGGTAGCCACACATGTTCCAACACCTCTATCCAGTGAATACAAACTTGAATGAGATAAAATAGATATTACCAATGAGAACCGAAGCCTATTTACCTGAGCACTCTCCGAATCTTGGAAAGTCATCCATCGTCCACATGAGAATGGCTCGAATATTGGCAGACTGTAGACCATCACGCTTGCTCATATCTTGTATGGTGACCCCCTCCTCCCACAAAATCTTAAGCTCATCGACTAATGGACGAAGATACATGTCCATATTTTTGACTTTGTAGTGGCCGGGGACGAGTAAGCTAAGAATGAGATGTCCTTTCTTCATAGAAAGCCATGGAGGGATATTGTAGTTGATAAGGACTATAGGCCACACACTGTAAGAAGTTGAGTGCAGACAGAATGGGTTCATGCCATCCATTGCAAGACCGAGCGGAAGATTCCTTGGCTCTCGGGCAAAGCCTGGGAAGGTAGAGGCAATCTGGCTCCATGCACGTGAATCCATTGATATTTGTTGAATCCCATCTGTGGACCTATTCTCCGCATGCCACATTGTCAAGCTCACCATGACGGATGTACAAAACATGTGGTTTATGTGAGGGATAAGCGAAAAGTGTCTAAGAAGTTTTTGAGGAATGGTTTGCCCTTGCAAGTACTGTCGATACCTATGAGTACTACACTTTGTACATGTCTCCATAGTCTCCTATTCTCCTCGAAACAATATGCAATTGTTGATATATGCATGGATGATGTTGTAGTCCATGCCAAGCTTTCATAAAATATGTCGTGCATTTTCACGAGACTCAGATATGGTATTTGCAGGTGGTAATATATGATATTTCAGTAAATTGAAAAAAATCATAAAACACCTTGAAAAAGTAAAAATGTTTTTAATGATAGTGTTGAAAAAAAATGAATGAAGCGTACATACAAGGTACCCGAACAACTCTATCACACTCGCATCGCTCCACTCATATTTTTCTTGCATACTTAGGAGTGCAAGCAATGTCTTCAGGCAAGATACTCGGCACCCATCATATAATGGTATGGATGCTTCCTCTCTAAGCGAATCAGGAGTCTTGACATCCATGGGAATGAATGTGTCAATCATTGCCTTCATCTCAGGCTCCAACATTGTAGGTAGGTCTGGAAGGCTGCCTGTCTCCTCTAGTATTGACGGTATAGACTGGGTAATACCTTCCTTGGCACAGTCACTCTATCCATTGCACACCCACGAACTCTTCTAATTGGCCGCAAAGGGTGCACTCCTCCTTGGGACGAGAGGTCACCTCCCTGGTTAGAAAATTTGCAAGCCACACCCAATCTTCTTGTATATGGTATTTAATTAGTTTGCGACTATAATACATGATTGATATTAACTTTTCTTACCATTTGCTAAAAATCCAAGATCGCCTGATCAATGATCTCAAATTGAAACTCACCAAAGCATCATATGTGTTCTATAGATAAGCTACGTTTCTTTCTAATTACCAGCTTGCATTGAGAGTAAGGACATGGGACATGCTTATTAAGATACACCTCAGGATCTTGAACAACAAGACCTTTATCGTTTACCATTTTGTTTACATTAGGACAAACAATTTATTTTTGTTATCATTCTTTTCTTTCTTAAATTGTTTGAGAAGGGATTTCTTGTCTTGTAACTCAACAAAAATTAACGTATGTAAAGTCTCTACCCACCCACCCACCACAGATTAACATATATATGTCTGAGTGTTCCCCGTTTTGTGGTGTTGCACCGGACCTCGCCACCACTCTCTCTTTGTTTTTTATCCATTCATTATCTCCTCTCCTTCTATCTCTCTCTCTTTTTCTCTTTCTTTATTATGTTGTATGTTTATTCCCTCTCTCTTGTTCCTTCTTCTTTTTCCTCTTCCTCCCCCTCTCTCATTTTCTTTAATGATCACGGCTACCACTATGACAAAAACCATGACCACGACTATGACTATGACCACGTCGACCACGACCACAACTACCACTACGACTACAAGGACCATGACCACAACCACTACTACAACCATGATCACAACCACAACCACGACTAGGACTACCACTACCACGACTATGACCACCACATCTACCACTATCACTTCCACTACCACTACCACTACCACTACCACTATAATAAACAGGAAAAAAAAAGAAGAAGAAGAAAAAAGAACAACAACAACAACTACTACTACTACTACAATAAATAATAAAAGAAGAAAAAACTACTACTACTACTACTACAACAACAAAAACCAAGAAAACTAAACAACAATAAACAAGAAAAGAAAAAAAAAACTACTACTACTACTACTACTACTACAAACAACAACAATTAATTTTCTTTTCTCTCTTCCTCTTCCTCCCTCACCCTCACCCTCTCTTTCTCTCTTTCCCTATCAGGTTTAATGTTTTTTCTCTCTTTTTCTCTGTCCTCTCTCTCTCTCATTTTTTTCTCTCTCCTCTCTCTCTCTCATTTCCTTTTCTCTCTTTCTCTCCCTCTCTCATTTCCTCTCCCTCCCTCACCCTCTCTCTCTCTTTCTCTCTTTCCCTATTATGTTTAATGTTTTTTCTCTCTCCTCTCCCTCTCTCATTTGCTTTTAGCTCTTCCTCTCCCTCTCTCATTTCCTCTCCCTACCTCACCCTCTCCCTCTCTTTCTCTCTTTTTCTCTCTCCTCTCCCTCTCTCATTTTTTTCTCTCTCCTCCCTGTCTCTCATTTCCTTTTCTCTCTTTCTCTCCCTATCTTGTTTCCTCTCCCTTCCTCACCCTCACCCTTTTTTTCTCTTTTTCTCTCTCCTCCCCCTCTCTCATTTCCTTTTCTCTCTTTCTCTCCCTCTCTCGTTTCCTCTCCCTCCCTCACCCTCACCCTCTCTTTCTCTCTTTCCCCGATCAGGTTTCATGTTTTTTCTCTTTTTTTGTCTCTCCTCTCCGTCTCTCATTTTTTCTCTCTCCTCTCCCTCTGTCATTACCTTTTCTCTCCTTCTCTCCCTCTCTCGTATATGCTCCGTTCCTCACCCTTACCCTCTCTTTCTCTCTTTCCCTATCAGGTTTAATGTTTTTTCTCTCTTTTTCTCTCTCCTCTCCCTCTCTCTTTTTTCTCTCTCTTTCTCCCATTTTTTATCCCTCTCTCATTTTTTTTCTCTCTTTCTCTCAGTTTTTTCTCTCTTTCTCTCCCTCCCTCACCCTTTCCCTCTCTTTCCCTCTTTCCATATTATGTTTAATGTTTTTTCCTTCTCCTCTCCCTCTCTCATTTTCTTTTCTCTCTTCCTCTCCTTCTCTTATTTCCTCACCCTCCCTCACCCTCTCCCTCTCTTTCTCTCTTTCCCTATTAGGTTTAATATTTTTTGTCTCTTTTTCTCTCTCCTCTCCCTCTCTCATTTCTTTTTCTCTCTTTCTCTCCCTCTCTCATTTCCTCTCCCTCCCTCACCCTCACCCTCTCTTTCTCTCTTTCCCTATTATATTTAACATATTTTCTCTCTCCTCTCCTTCTCTCATTTTTTTCTCTCTCCTCTCCTTCTCTGATTTCCTTTTGCTCACTTCCATTCCCTCTCTCATTTCTTCTCCCTCCCTTACCCTCTCCCTCTCTTTCTCTCTTTCCATATTATGTTTAATGTTCTTTCTCTTTATTCCTCTCCTTTCCCCTCTCTTTCTCTCTCCCTTCCTCTCCCTCTCCCTCTCTTTCTCTATTTCAATGTTTCCCTCTCCCTCCCTCTTCCTCTCCCATTTCCTCCCTCTCCCTCTCCCTCTCCCTCTCCTTCTCCCTCTCCCTCTCCCTCTCTCATTTTCTCTCCCTCCCTCTCCCTTTCTCATTTCTCTCCCTCCCCCTCTCCCCATCCCTATCCCTCTCTCTCTCTTTATCTCTCCCTCCCTCCCCCTCCCCCTCCCCCTCCCTCTCCATTTTATCTTCGTTATGACAATCAATTTGTTTTTGTTATCATTCTTTTTTTCTTTTTTAAATTGTTTGAGAAGGGATTTCTTCTGTTGTAACTTAGCAAAAATTAACATATGTAAAGTCTCCACCCACTCACCCACATATTAACACATATATGTCAGAGTATTCCCTGTCTCGTGGTGTTGCACTGGACCTCGCCATCACTCTCTCTTTGTTTCTTATCCATTCATTATCTCCTCTCCTTCCATCTCTCTCTCTTTTTATATTTCTTTATTATGTTGTATGTTTATTCTCTCTCTCTTATTCCTTCTTCTTTTTCCTCTTCCTCCCCCTCTCTCATTTTCTTTAACGATCATGGCTACTACTAGGACGAGAACCACGACTATGACCATGACCATGACCACGACCATGGCTACATCTACCTCTACCACTACCACTACCACTATAATAAACAATAAAAGAAGAAGAAGAAGAAAAATACAACAACAACAATTACTACTACAAAAAAAACAAGAAAAGAAGAAAAAACTACTACTACTATAAAAAATAAGAAAATTAAACAACAATAAACAAGAAAAGAAAAAAAGTACTACTACTACTACTACAAACAACATCAATTAATTTCCTTTTCTCTCTTTCTCTCCCTCTCTCATTTCCTCTCCCTCCCTCACCCTCTCCCTCTCTTTTTCTCTTTCCCTATCAGGTTTAATATTTTTTCTCTCTTTTTCTCTCGTCTCCCTCTCTCATTTTTTTCTCTCTCCTCTCCCTCTCTCATTTACTTTTCTCTCTTTCTCTCCCTCTCTCATTTTCTCTCCCTCCCTCACCCTCACCCTCTCTTTCTCTATTTCCCTATTATGTTTAATTTTTTTCTATCTCCTCTCCCTCTCCCATTTCCTTTTCTCTATTCCTCTCCCTCCTTCACCCTTACCCTCTCTTTCTCTCTTTTCATATTAGGTTTAATGTTTTTTATCTCTTTTTCTCTCTCCTCTCTCTCTCTCTCTTTCTCATTTTTTCTCTCTCCTCTCCCTCTCTCATTTTCTTTTTTCTCTTTCTCTCCCTCTCTCTTTCCTCTCCCTCCCTCACCCTCACTTGTTTTTTCTCTTTTTCTATCTCCTCTCCCTCTCGCATTTTTTTCTCTCTCCTCCCCCTCTCTCATTTTCTTTTCTCTCTTTCTCTCCCTCTCTTGTTTCCTCTCCCTCCCTCACACTCACCCTCTCTTTCTTTGTTTCCCTATTAGGGTAATGTTTTCTCTCTATTTCTCTCTCCTCTCCCTCTCTCAATTTTTTCTCTATCCTCTCCCTCTCTCATTTTCTTTTCTCTCTTTCTCTCCCTCTCTCGTATATGCTCCCTCCCTCACCCTCACCCTCTCTTTCTCTCTTTCCCTATCAGGTTCAATGTTTCTACTCTATTTTTCTCTCTCCTCTCCCTCTCTCATTTTTTTCTCTCTTTCTCTAAATTTTTATCCCTCTCTCATTTTTTTCCTCTGTTCCTCTCCCCCTCTCATTTCCTCTCTCTCCCTCACCCTCTTCCTCTCTTTCTCTCTTTCCCTATTAGGTTTAATGTTTTTTTCCCTCTTTTTCTCTCTCCTCTCCCTCTCTCATTTATTTTTCTCTCTTTGTATCCCTCTCTCATTTCCTCTCCCTCCCTCACCCTCACCCTCTCTTTCTCTCTTTCCCTATTAGGTTTAATGTTTTTTCTCTTTTTTTCTCTCTCCTCTCCCTCTCTCATTTCCTTTTTTCTCTTCCTCTCCCTCTCTCATTTCCTCTCCCTCTCTCACCCTCACCCTTTTCCTCTATTTCTCTCTTTCCCTATTATGTTTAACAACTTTTCTCTCTTTTTCTCTCTCCTCTCCCTCTCTGATTTCCTTTTGCTCTCTTCCTCTTCCTCTCTCATTTCTTCTCCTTCCCTTACCCTCTCCCTCTCTTTCTCTCTTTCAATGTTTCCCTCTCCCTTTTCCTATCCCTCTTCCTCTCTTTCTCTCTCCCTCTCTCATTTCCTCTCCCTCCCCCTCTCTTTCTCTCTCTCTCCCTCCCTCTCCTTCTCCCTCTGTCTTCCTCTCCCTCTCCCTCTCCCTCTCCCTGTCCCTCTCCCTCTCTCAATACACATGAATTATATAAAAAACAAGTAAAAGAGAGAGAGAGAAAACTCCCTCCCCCTCTGCCTCTCCCTCCCTCTCCCTCTCCGTCTCCCTCTCCCTCTCCCTCTTCCTCTCCCTCTCCCTCTCTTTCTCCATTTTGTATACGTTACAACAAACTATTTGTTTTTGTTATCATTCTTTTTTTCTTTCTTAAATTGTTTGAGAAGGGATTTCTTCTCTTGTAACTCAGCAAAAATTAACATATGTAAAGTCTCTACCCACCCACCCCCACAGATTAACATATATATGTCAGAGAGTTTCACATCTCGTGGTGTTGCATCGGACCTCGCCACCACTCTCTCTTTGTTTTTAATCCATTCATTATCTCCTCTCCTTCCATCTCTCTCTCTCTTTCTCTCTCTTTATTATGCTATATGTTTATTCCCTCTCTCTTGTTCCTTCTTCTTTTTTCTCTTTCTCCCCCTCTCTCATTTTCTTTAACGATCACGATTATGACTACGACGAAGACCATGACCACGACTACGACCACAATCACGACCATGACCACGACTACTACTACCATTACCACCACTATGATGACGACTATGACCACAACATCTACCACTACCACAACCACTACCACTACCACTACCACTACCACTACCACTACCACTACCACGACTACGATCACTATAATAAACAAGAAAAGAAGAAGAAAAAAAAACAACAACAACAACTACTACTACAATACACAAGAAAAGAAGAAAATACTACTACTACTACAAAAACCAAGAAAACTAAACAACAATAAACAAGAAAAAAAAAATACTACTACTACTACAAACAACATCAATTAATTTCCTTTTCTCTCTTCCTCTCCCTCCCTCACCCTCACCCTCTCTTTCTCTCTTTCCCTGTTAGGCTTAATATTTTTTCTCTCTCCTCTCCCTCTCTCATTTTCTTCTCTCTCTCTCTCCCTCTCTCATTTCATTTCCCTCACCCTCACCCTCACCCTCTCTTTCTGTCTTTTCCTATTATGTTTAATGTTTTTTCTCTCTCCTCTCCCTCTCTCATTTCCTTTTCTCTCTTCCTCTCTCTCTCTCATTTCCTCTCCCTACCTCACCCTCACCCTCTCTTTCTCTCTTTTCCTATTAGGTTTAATGTTTTTTCTCTCTTCTCTCCCTCTATCATTTTTTTCTCTCTCCTCCCCCTCTCTCATTTTCTTTTCTCTCTTTCTCTCCCTCTCTCGTTTCCTCTCCCTCCCTCACCCTCACCCTCTCTTTCTCTCTTTCCCTATTAGGTTTCATGCTTTTTCTCTTTTTCTCTCTCATTTCCTTTTCTCTCTTTCTTTCCCTCTCTCATATATGCTCCCTCCCTCACCCTCACCCTCTCTTTCTCTCTTTCCCTATCAAGTTTAATGTTTTTTCTCTTTTTCTCTCTCTCTCATTTTTTTTCTCTCTTTCCCTCATTTTTTATCCCTCTCTCAATTTTTTTTTCTCTTTCTCACCCTCTCTCATTTCCTCTCCCTCCCACACCCTCTCCCTCTCTTTCTCTCTTTCCATATTATGTTTAATGTTTTCTCCATCTTCTCTCTCTCTCTCTCATTTCCTTTTCTCTCTTCATCTCCCTCTTTTATTTGCTCTCCCTCCCTCACCCTATGCCTCTCTTTCGCTCTTTCCCTATTAGATTTAATGGCTTTTGTCTCCTTTTCTCTCTCCTCTCCCTTCTCTCATTTTTCTCTCTCTCCTCCCCCTCTCTCATTTCCTTTTCTCTCTTTCTCTCCCTCTCTCGTTTCCTCTTCCTCCGTCACCCTCACCCTTGTTTTCTCTCTTTTTCTCTCTCCTCTCCCTCTCTCATTTTTTTCTCTCTCCTCCCTCTCTCTCATTTTCTTTTCTCTCTTTCTCTCCCTCTCTCATTTCCTCTCCCTCCCTCACCCTCACCCTCTCTTTCTCTCTTTCCCTATTAGGTTTAACAAATTTTCTCTCTTTTTCTCTCTCCTATCCCTCTCTTATTTTTTTCTCTCTCCTCTCCCTCTCTCATTTCCTTTTCTCTCTTTCTCTCCCTCTCTCATATATGTTCCCTCCCTCACCCCTTTCCTTATCTTTCTCTCTTTCCCTATCAGGCTTATTGCTTTTTCTCTCTTTTTCTCTCTCCTCTCCATCTCTCATTTTCTTTCTCTCTTTCTCTCATTTTTTATCCCTCTCTTTTTTTTTCTCTCTTTCTCTCAAGTTTTTCTTTGTTTCCTCTCTCATTTCCTCTCCCTCGCTCTCTCATTTTCTCTCCCTTCCTCACCCTGTCCTTCTCTTTCTCTCTTTCTCTATTATGTTTAATGTTTTTTCTCTCTCCTCTCCCTCTCCCTCTCTCATTTCCTTTTCTCTCTTCCTCTACCTCTCACAATTCATCTCCCTCCTTCCCTCCCTCTCCCTCTCTTTCTCTCTTTCCCTATTAGGTTTAATGTTTTTTCTCTCTTTTTCTCTCTCCTCTCCCTCTCTCATTTCTTTTTCTCTCTTTCTCTCCCTCTCTCATTTCCTCTCCCTCCCTCACCCTCACCCTCTCTTTCCCTATTATGCTTAACATCTTTTCTCTTTTTCTTTCTCCTCTCCTCTCATTTTTCTCTCTCCTCTCCCTCTCTGATTTTCTTTTGCTCTCTTGCTCTCCCTCTCTCATTTCTTCTCCCTCCCTCACCCTCTCCCTCTATTTCTCTCTTTCCCTATTATGTTTAATGTTCTTTCTCTCTTTTCCTCTCCCTCCCCCTCTCTTTTTCTCTCCCTCCCTCTCCCTCTCCCTCTCTTTCTGTCTTTCGATGTTTCCCTCTCCCTTCCTCTTCCTTTCCCTCTCCCTCTCTCTCTCTCATTTCCTCTTCCTCCCCCTCTCTTTCTCTCTCCCTTCCTCTCCCTCTCCCTCTCTCTTACTCTCCCTCCCTCTCCCATTTCCTCCCTCTCCCTCTCTCATTTCCTCTCCCTCCCTGTCCCTGTCCCTCTCTTTCTCTCTCATTTCCTCTCCCTCACTCAATACACACGAATTATTCCAAAAACAAGTAAAAGAGAGAGAGAAAACTCCCTCTCCCTCTCTCATTTTTTCTCCCTCCGGCCCTCTCCCTCTCTCCCTCTCCCTCTCGCTCTGTTTCTCTCTCATTCCCTCTCCCTCTCTCAATACACACAAATTATACCTCATTTCCTCTCCCTGTCTCTCCCTCTCCCTCTCCCTCTCCCTTTCCCTCCCTCTCTTTCTCTCTCATTTTCTCTCCCTCTCTCAATACACAAAAATTATACCTCATTTCCTCTCCCTCCCTCTCCCTCTCCCTCTCCCTCTCTTTCTCTCTCATTTTTTGTCCCTCTCTCAATACACACGAATTATACCAAAGATAAGTAAAAGAGAGAGAGAAAACTCCATCTCCCTCTCTCATTTTCTCTCCCTCCCTCTCTCAATACACATGATTTATACCAAAAACAAGTAAAAGAGAGAGAGAAAACACAAAACCAAAGCAAGAATGGACAATGCACTTACCATAAAGTCTTGAAGAAGGGTTTGGCGGCTCCTCTTCGCCTTCCATACACCTCCTCCTCTTCTTCGCAAATGGAGGCGGCAGCGGCAGTGGCGGTGAGAAGCCTTCTTTCTCCCTCTTTCTCTCTTTCTCTCCCTCTCAGTAAGATGTTCACTCTCCCTCTCACTCTCTCTTTCTTGAATGCGCACAAAATGATACGCTTGGGTTCGGGCCCGCGTTTTTTTTTGTCTGGGTACCGTCGCTATTTGTGTCGCTATTCGCGTCACATTTGCAACACAGATAGCGATGCCGCTATTTATCATTGCAAATGGTTGTCCCTATATCCTCATATCCTTGTAGTGCCACTTGCAGATGGCTGAGCAAAAGCTAGAGTAACTGGAGTAGGTATCCCCACACGTATGACAAATCCTCGAGGTGACGCAACTCCAATAGAACGACGAGATGGAGATACTACATCCGCGTCTCCACAGCAACTACGTGAGCCACCCTGGAACCACCACGAGAGCGAGGAGTAGCACGTGTATCCCATGCCGACCGTGGGCTCACTACCTCTGTATCTCTGCAGCATCCCCCTGATCTTGAAGCACTCCCTCCCTCTGGCCCAAGTCTGGAGCGTCGAACTCGTCTGCTCGAAGCTGAAACATCTGATCGCGCCGAAGTAGATCTAATAGAGCGGCCTGACAATGTACGAGATAGCTCCTGGTCTGCCATGTGTCTGAATCTCACCATCTGATCTGGAGACATGCGTGTGAAGATATCCTGTAACTCCTCATCACTCATCCCTCGACTTATCATGATGATCTAAGTATCGACAAAGATCACCTTATAGACAAAAAATAATGCTAGCATAATCAATTTAAATCATACAAAGCACGGTAATATAAATCCAAAAAAAATGATCTCACTTAAAATACATATCTTATGTACCCTTATAAGTGATTAGTCAATGAATTGAGTAATTGGATGCTCCAAGTATGAAGTATCCTATGGTCCCATGTCAATCTTCTGACACATCTCCGCATATACTCGGAGGTTGATAGACATGCCACCACAAAAGGATGGGTCCACCTCGTTCTCAAATAATTCTTGGACTCCTGTATTTCCATCATTGTTAGCCAATGCTGGCTCCTCTACATGCTCCAAGCTTTCAGTGGCCTCCACCCCTTGCAATATCGACCCCTCTATTTGTATATTGTCCTCATCTGTGCTCGAAACATCGCTTTGATCATATACTCTCGCATTTCGGGGAGCTGAAGGTATAACATACCACCATCGAGGTTGTCAAGGGTTTGGATAGAAGATTACTTGTTCACAAACACGTACAAGAGAGATTAAACTATTGTGACATGTACCATGTCGTAATACAGTTAACAAATAAATGAGTTCATGCACCTATTCACAATGGGTCGGCAACACAAAGGTGTCGCGCAAATCCATTCATTTTTTTTTTCGGAATCTATTTCAAGAAATCTAGATGGACCTCGTTGAACTGTTGCTTCAGCTCCTTCAAGTACCACTTTGAATCATTGCACATCGAATAGTATTATGGAGAAGCTATAGTAATCCACCATAACAATAATTTGCAATTTTTCAAAATACTCCATCTCTTCTATAACCTTACTTGGATCCGTTGCTCATCGTCGGCTCTCTTGCTCAAACCTTACTATGATACCATAGTCTGTTGTGGAGCGCATTTTGTCAATACACTCCACACGAAAATGCGGTCTGCACGAACACGCTGTACTATATTTTGTACTGTACATTGAAACACTCAAATTAGTTGTTGCATATAAAATATAGATACGACAAATCCTAAACATGTCATCACCTTTGGACTACATGTTGAGATATCGAGCTCCACTCGTGATACGCCAGGGTGACCGTTGTGTATTTATGTCACCGACTTGTCAGCTGCATATGCGGTTGGTACACCGCCCCTGAATAATAGCTACATGATAGCTATCCTTATCTACTCTAGTTCGTGGCTCAGTTAGTATGCCACCTTAGTTAGTTGAGTTTGGTTTTGAGACCCATATCTAGGGTTCTTCTATTTCTTTGTACTCGAGTTCTTTTGGCTTACACAACTAAGAAGAGGAAAATTGTTTTCAGCCTCCACCCTTGTGTGTCTTCCCCCATTGTGCAAGCAAGAAAGCTTCAAGCGAGACTCCTTCCTTCTCTCCCACAATCTTGACATGGTATCAGAGCCTTGTTCGTGGTAAGGAGCTCAAGAAAGCAAGCCAAGCTCGCGGTGTTCTGGTAAGAGGAGCAGTGTTGCTTTCATTTTCTGTTTTGGGAGCAGATCTCTGCAGGTAGCACAGCCGGAAATTGCAAGAGTGCATTGTCTCAGGTTGAGACGCCCTGCGCGGTGAAGCAAGAGGGCAGTATATGCTGCGGGATAGAGCTTTAGCTCTTGGCGACCCTGTTTTTTTGATTTGAGGCCATTTCGGGGCCTGTTTTGAAGGCGGAAGTTTTCTGCACGCACTCAGGAAAAGGCCCTGTTTTATGCTGTGCGACCACTATTCTACAGGTCGGTGAAAAGTTACCACAGAGATTGCATCGTATGCTTGTGTGCAGAGACATTGGGAGTTACAGAATCATCCCTGTTGCCTGTTGATGCAAAATCGTCACTAGGAAGTGACTGTGTGGTCAAATACCACTTTCGCCAGTTTTGCAGATTTGCCCTTGTGAGGGTGAAGTTGTGTTTTTGGCAGTGACAGAATTTTTTGCAGTATTCTGTAATGGCATCTGATTCTCTTTCACAGATTGTCACTGAAAAGCTTGACAAGAACAACTTCCAGGCATGGAAGTTTAGAATGACGAATTTCCTTATGGGAAAAGGATATTGGGAATTTGTTGCAGGAAATGAAGAAGAACCAGTTCTTCCTGATGTTCCCAATCAACAGAAAATGCAGGCATTTAAATCATGGCATGAGAGAGCCAGGAAAGTTATGTATTGGCTGTCTATCAGCATTTCAGACTCTATGATTGTGCATATTCAGGATGCAAGTACGCCAAAGGAGGCATGGGATACTTTGTCAAAAATGTACAGCACAAATACGCAAGCCAGGAAAATGCAGCTCAAGCAAGAGTTGCATAATGTGCAAAGAGAAAGTATGAGCATCAACGACTACCACATGAAGGTGAAGAAGATTGCAGATGCACTTGCTTCCATTGGGTCGCCAGTGGAAGATGATGATTTAGTTTCCGTGACCTTGAATGGTCTAGGAAAGGATTATGCACAGTTTCGGACATCCATTTCAGTTCGTGAAAGATTTCCTGATTTTGAGGAGTTGATTGCTCTTCTAATTTCTGAGGAACAGAGAAATGGTGGTGCATCTTCTTCAGGAGGAACTTCAAAAGAAGCTGTCTTCTACTCAAATGCTGGAAGAGGTAGAGGCAGAGGTAGAGGAGGCCGATTTGGAGGCCGTGGTAGAAATCAGAATATGCAGCAAACTCAAGAAAACCAGTCCTACGGAGGAGGACGTGGTAACTCTAGAGGCAGGGGGAGCCAAAGAGGTCATGGTGGATGGCAAAGAGGTCAAAATGTAAACAGTAATGTTGAATGCTACTACTGTGGTAAAATGGGTCATATGGCTAAAGACTGCTATAAAAAGCAGAATGACATCATGAATGGAAAACTGCAAGAAGGGAATTATGCATCTTCTAGCAGACAGGGTGATGACAGAAATGAGCATTTGTTCATGGTGCAGCACATGAACAATTCTGTGACAAGTGTAGAAGAAAGCAATGATGTATGGTATGTTGACTCAGGTGCATCAAACCACATGACAGGTCATGCAGAATGGATGGAGGATGCAAGGAAAATGGAAAAACCAGGATTTGTGGAGACTGGTGATGATACTGCACATCCTATTGTGCAGATTGGAAAAATTCCCTTGTCTATGCAGGATGGGAAAAAGAAATACCTGTCCGATGTATTTCATGTCCCGAATATCACCAAGAATCTGGTTTCTGTTGGTCAAATGGTTGAACAGGGCTTGCAGGTCAGATTTAATCCTCATGGATGCTTTGTTGAGGATATGAAAAATAAAGGTCGCTTGATAGCAAAAGGAAAGAAGAAGGGCAGAATGTTTACACTGGATGCAGACATGTCTGAATTGAGTGCAGCAATGTTTGCACATGGGACCGGTGTAGTTGCAGATATTGATATCTGGCATAAACGCATCGGTCATGTTAATGTACAGCGACTTAAATCAATGCAGGCCCAAAATATTGTTGCAGGTTTGCCGAAATTCAAGGTTGCAGAAATGCATAAGGTATGTGAAGCCTGTCAGTTTGGAAAACAGGCAAGGAAACCATTTCCTAGACATGTTCAAGAGAGTGAGAAGCCATTGGAATTAATCCACTCTGATGTGTGGACAACTAAAGCTGCATCTCTTGGAGGCTGTCATTATTTTGTCAGTTTTATTGATGACTATAGCAGAAAAGTTTGGGTGTATTTTATGAAAAAGAAAAGTGAAGTTTTTGGGCATTTCAAAACTCTTAAAGCTATGGTTGAAAAAGAAACAGGCCGGCAAGTAAAATGCCTAAGGTCAGATGGAGGGGGAGAGTACCTCTCAAATGAGTTTGGAAGATTCCTGCAGGAGCATGGCATAAAGCAGCAATATTCATGCAGTCATACCCCACAGCAAAATGGAATTGCAGAAAGAAAAAACAGGCATATTGGAGAGGTATCTCGTGCCATGCTTAATGAAAAAGACCAGCCAGATTTTTATTGGGCTGAAGCAGTTGCTACAGCAGTCTACATAATGAACAGGACTCCCACTGCAGCAATACATGGAATGACTCCAGAGGAGAGGTATACTGGTAGGAAACCAGATATTTCTCATTTGAAAATTTTTGGTTGCATTGCCTATGTACATGTGCCAGATGAGTTGAGATCCAAGTTGGATCCAAAAGCTGAGAAGTGCATCTTTATTGGTTACTCTCTACAGCAAAAAGGGTATAGATGCTATAACCCTTCTACTCGTAAGTTTACAGTGAGCAGAGATGTTGTTTTTGATGAGATGAGTAGCTGGTATAAACCAGTAAATGTGATTGATGATGTAGATGCACAAAATGGTAATGCTGCACAGAATTCACAGCAGCAGTCACAAAATATTAGTGGACCTGGAGCGTCCTCTAGCAGTGGTTCACATTCTTCGCCATGGACAGGCAGATTGAGATCAGGAGAATCTTCTCAAAGCAATGCAGATAGTGGTATGCAGGTATCACAAAAAGGAAAAGAGAAGGTTGATCAGCCCATGGTTGATGTGAATGCAGGTCACTCTTATGTGGATGGTGAATCCAGTGGCTCAGAACAGAGCATTGATGATGAGTTGGGTATTCCTTCTATTGTTACACCTGGAGTAAGGAAGACCAGGGATGTTTTGAGAGCACCTGGGAGTGAACCCACTTTGCGCAGGTCTACCAGAGTTAGGTATCCAGTGGATAGGCTGAAATATGATGGATTTACAGCCATTCACTATGCATATATGGTCAAGGTGATACAGGAACCAGAACCCACTTCTTTTGAGCAAGCCATGGGAAAAGAAAAATGGGAGAAAGCCATGGATGAAGAAATGGATGCCTTGGAAGCAAATGCTACATGGGAATTGGTACCTTTACCTAAAGGTAAGAATGCAATTGGCTGTAAGTGGGTTTATAAGGTGAAGCACAATGCAGATGGTTCTGTGAACAGATACAAGGCAAGATTAGTAGTCAAGGGGTATGCACAAACATATGGCATTGACTATGAAGAAACATTCAGTCCGGTTGCAAGGATGGCAACCATAAGAGCAGTCATTGCTATGGCTGCATCAAAGGGATGGTCTTTACATCAGATGGATGTAAAGAATGCCTTCTTGCATGGTGATTTGCAAGAAGAGGTCTATATGGAGCAGCCACCAGGTTATGTGCATGATGTTCATCCTGAGTTTGTTTGCAGGTTGAAGAAAGCCTTGTATGGCTTGAAGCAAGCACCTAGAGCATGGTCTGACAAGATAGGACAGTATCTTGTCACTATTGGCTTCCAGATTTCCAAGGCAGATTTCTCACTTTATGTGAGAAAAACAGAGAAAGGTATTATGCTACTTGTCATTTATGTTGATGATTTGATTATGACAGGTGACAGTGATGAAGATATCCTTCATGTGAAAATGCTATTGAAGCAGAAGTTTGAGATGAAGGATTTGGGAGAGCTGCGTTATTTCTTGGGCATTGAGGTGATTAGATCACCAAGTGGGATACAGCTCTTGCAGAGGCAATATGGATTGGACATGCTGTCCAAATATGGGATGACAGGCTGTAAGCCTATTTCAGTTCCTTTGGAGCAAAATGTGAAGCTGAGCACAGATGCAGGTGAGCTTCTAGAAGACCCTACTATGTACAGACGCATAGTAGGAAGTTTGATTTATATGACTATTACCAGGCCAGATTTGAGCTATGCTGTTGGATTGGTAAGTCAGTTTATGCAGGCTCCAAGGAAACCACATTTGGATGCGGCTAGACGCATACTCAGGTATGTGAAGTCCACATTGCAGTATGGACTATTTTATGAGACTGGGGTTCAGATACAGTTACATGGATACACTGATGCTGATTGGGCTGGTAGTATTTCTGATAGACGATCTACCAGTGGATATGTGTTCTCTTTTGGGAGTGCTGCAGTCACTTGGAGCAGCAAGAAACAGCCTACAGTTGCCTTGTCGAGCACAAAGGCTGAGTACAGGGGTGCAGCAATGGCTGCATGTGAGGTAGCTTGGTTGCATAAGCTACTTTATGATATGCATCAGTCTACAGATGGACCATTTGTCATTTATTGTGACAACATGAGTAGTATACACTTGGCAAATAACCCAGTCTATCATGCTAGAACAAAGCACATTGAGGTGCATTATCACTATGTGCGAGAGAGGGTTTTACTAGGTCTTATTGATCTAGTTTATGTCAACACAGAGGATCAGGTAGCTGACATATTCACGAAGGCATTGGGCGCAGAGAAGCTGCGCAAGTTCAGAGACCTGCTTGGTGTGCAGGAATTGGGATTGAGCTCGAGGGGGAGTGTTGAGATATCGAGCTCCACTCGTGATACGCCAGGGTGACCGTTGTGTATTTATGTCACCGACTTGTCAGCTGCATATGCGGTTGGTACACCGCCCCTGAATAATAGCTACATGATAGCTATCCTTATCTACTCTAGTTCGTGGCTCAGTTAGTATGCCACCTTAGTTAGTTGAGTTTGGTTTTGAGACCCATATCTAGGGTTCTTCTATTTCTTTGTACTTGAGTTCTTTTGGCTTACACAACTAAGAAGAGGAAAACTGTTTTCAGCCTCCACCCTTGTGTGTCTTCCCCCATTGTGCAAGCAAGAAAGCTTCAAGCGAGACTCCTTCCTTCTCTCCCACAATCTTGACACTACATCCCCTCGAGAATTTCCACTCCTCGATTGAGATCTCCCATTTGCGAGATGTTGTGGTCAAAGCTCCATAGAACCATTGCGTCTACATGAACCACGGCATCTCCTCCATGCCCTTGGGATATCAAATCATTCAATGGTGCGTACTACGTCAAAATTTAGATTGCGCTTCCTCTCGATCTTGCCTAGCGATCTGGTACCTGGCGAGCCACACCTCCATAGAGGCATGGTGCAACATACAAAAGCGATTCACCTTCTCCTCCATTGCAACATCCATTCTTTTTTCTATCCCATTTCCAACCATCACATCTTTGGTAAGTCTATCATCGTCCTTCAGCCCACCATAGCATATTGTTGTCTGCATCCATCGTTGGTAGCCATTGTGAAATATGCACTAGCGCCTTGGACACCAACTAACCTTCAGCCATGCTACCTTCTGGTCGAGCTCATTGTAACAAAAAGCCTTTTAGCATTTTCATGAAGCGCTCCAAGAAGAACATCCATCGCGTATGGACAGGTCCAGCAATCTCCACTTCATCTACAAGATGCACAAGAAAGTGGATTTGTATTGTGAGCATGCTCATAGGTTGGTATTTCTCAAAGAGATAGACCGTCTCCACTGCTCCCCGCCTCCCGGATTCAATAGAGGACGTCTTAATCTCCTTTTGTGAGATCCATTTCACTAAAGTCATCACAACCTGTAAATAGCCCCGCGTATATTTGGAGTAAGGCATCCTACGATTGCGATCAGTAGTACAAACTGCCACAAATGATAAAGCATTATGAACAATGGCTACACTCCAAATAGCAAAATGCACATGCTAATTACAATCCATTCGTAGTACAAACCTGACATATCTTATGCCAGTCATGGGATTTTAGCCCTAATAATTGATCGTCTTTAGAAAATGCAAACCTGAGAGAATGCATCATACCCATCGGAGTGCGGATAGACTTGACTACTTGTTTCACAATGCGCTCTTCTTTAGTGGAAAAAACCCAAGGAGCGAAAGGTAGTTGCACGCGCCCATTAGTACTCGAGTGCGGCCAAAGCGTCTCCATCTTGCCTACCTCCTTCAAATCCATTCATGCCCCTATAGTGTATCTCTTTTCTGTGATGTGGTCCCATAGCAAGCTGCCCACATTCATGAAAATATGCATGGGATCCAACAAGTGGTTGATATGTAAGTGGGTCCAATATGGCAACTCGTAGAAAACTAAGAACCGTCGCATTCCATTTGGATGTGACTCCGCGTGGACCATTTTCAACTCGTACAAGCTTGTGGCATTCATATGAGAAGAAAACCTTCCCTGAGTTCATGACCCTCTGGCAAGAAAGTGGTGTGTCCTTGATATACCATCTTCTTCATGGTTCGTGACCTTCGAGAATCTAACTGTGGCCCGCACAATGGACATGCATGATAACCTGAGGTAACCAGACCTGTTGCAACACCTCTATCCAATGAATACAAACTTGAAGGAGATCAAATATAGATATTACCAAAGAGAACGAAAGCCTATCTACCCGATCACTCTTCGAATCCTAGAAAGTCATGCATCATCCACATGAGAATGTCTTGAATGGACTGTCGACCATCGCGCTTGCTCATATCTTGCACGGTAACCCCCTCCTCCCACAAAATCCTAAGCTCATCCACTAATGGACAAAGATACATTTCCATATATTTTTACTTTGTAGTGGCCCGGACGAGTAAGCTAAGGATGACATGCCATTTCTTCGTAGAAAGCCATGGAGGGATATTATAGTTGACAAGGACTATAGGCCACACACTCTAAGAAGTTGAGCACAGACCGAATGGGTTCACGCCATCCATTGCAAGACTGAGCCATAGATTCCTTGGCTCTCGGGAAAATCCTGAAAAGGTAGAGTCAATGTGGCTCCATGCACGTGAATCCACGGACATTCGTTGAACTCCATCTGTGGACCTATTCTATGCATACCACGTTGTCAAGTCGCTATGTCGGACATACGAAACATGTGGTTTATTCGAGGGATAAGTGGAAAGTGTCTAAGAACTTTTTGAGGGATGATTTGCCCTTGCAAGTCCTGTCGATACTTGTGAGCACCACACTTTGGACATTTCTCCATAGTCGCGTATTCTCCTCGAAACAGTATGCAATCGTTGATACATGCATGGATGTTGTTGTAGTCCATGCCAAGATTTCGTAAAACATATCGTGCATCATCATGAGACTCAGGTATGGTATTTGCAGGTGGTAATATATGATATTTTAGTAACCTTTAAAAAACCATAAAACACCTTGAAAAAGCACAAATGTTTTTAATGATAGTGCCAAAAAAATGAAGCATACGTACAAGGTACCTGAACAACTCTATCACACTTGCATCACTCCATCCGTATTTTGCTTGCACACTTAGGAGTGCAAGCATTGTCTTCAGGTGAGATACTCAACACCCATCATATAATGGTATGGATGCTTCCTCTCTAAGGGGATCAGAAGTCTCAATATCCATGGGAATCAATGCATCAATCATTGTCTCCATTTCACGCTCCAAGATTATAGGTAGGTCTGGAAGGCTATCTCTCTCCTCTGGTATTGACCGGATAGATTGTGTAATACCTTCCAAGTGGTGGATTGGCTTAGGTTCTCCATCCATAGCACGCCCATAAACTCTTCTAATTGGCTGCAAAGGGTGCACTCCTCCTGGTGCGCAGATCAGTCGCAGATAGCTCACGTGGTGAATCCCGGAAGGTCCCCAAGAACAAAGTACTCTACTTTTTAGCACAAAAATCCATGTAAAAGCAAGCACGACATGAAGCAAGAGACAAATTGGGTTCAATCTCCCCCATGCCTTGTGTGAGCGCTTCACAAAGCATGTATTTAATGTATATTTCCAATCTTCATGCTCAAAAATAGCCCAATTACAAAAATATGACAAGCTTTTAGCTTTTGAGTTTGCTTTCTACCAAAAATAAGAAAATAAAGCTAATGGACGGTGCCCATAGAGTCTGGCACGCCCAATCTCAATGTCCAAATAGAAATAACATATCCAGGCGCATAAGCGCATACAAAATAATAATAAATAATCAATGTCTCTATAGACATAACAAAATATAGGCGTGGCGCCTATCAAAATATAGTCCAAAGGTCGAAAAACCCGCTAGACTCCAATGCTTTCCTCCGCCACTGCTGCTATCTCTACACATCAACTGAAGCATTCACAATCGTTAGTAAAATAACACAATTAAACCAACAAAAGTGAATACCTAGCAGTCTTCAGCTACATAAATAAATCAACTGGTTAGAAATAAATCCTAACCTTAATTTATTACGAGTGCGCACTCTAAACTCATAAACGTTTATTAATTTAATATGCATTTTGCGGAATCACCCGCTATGGAATCACCCATGTACACACTAAATTAATGAAACGCCCGAAAAGGACAGGCGTCCCCATCAACTTCTCGCACAAAGAATCCTCTTTGCGTATGAGCCCCGGTCATCTAAGTTTATGGAATCCACCGTAAAACCTCACGGAATCCACCGTGGAATATGCCTCCTAGCATCATACCCCCGGGGTGGGATAGCAATTGACCTCAATTGCTATTAGCTCAATGTGGAGCTAACAGAGTGGGGAAAGCATTTAAGTCTCTAGCGTGCATCCATTGTGCTTCCTCTATAGAATGGTTCTTAAATTTTACTAGATATCTAGAATACCTTCGGCTAGTTCTAGTGGTCATGTAGTCAGTGTCTATAATGGCTTCTGGTTCAAGTATTTCAGTCTCTTCTTCTAGTAAAGGTGGGTTTTCATAGACAGGGTGGATAGGTAATTGTCCTCTAAATGGTCTCAATAAACTAATATGAAATGTATTATGAATTTTCCAATGGGATGGCAGTTCTAACTTGAATGCATTGTCATTAATCTTATGAATGATTCTAAATGGTCCGTAGAATCTAGGAGCTAATTTGACAACTGGATGTCTATCTACACTTTGCAGTCTACGCTTTTCTATTCTAAGCCAAACATAATCATCAACTTTGAAATTCATGGCTTGTCTTTTCTTGTTGGCTTGTTTGGTATATGATTGTTCGGCTTTAGCAATCATATCCTTTACTTCATCAAAAATAGTGTTATGCATAACAGCAATATCATCGGCACTTTGTATTTTATTAGACAAAGATGCAACAGGTGTAGATAATCTATATCCATAAATAACTTCAAAAGGTGCTTTCTTTGTAGATGTGTGCGGTGTATTGTTATATGCAAACTGTAATAAATGTAAATGAGTATCCCATGTCTGAGGTTTAGAGATAGTGTATGCATGTAAAAGATCTAGAATGGTGCTATTTGTGGCTTCTGTTTGTCCATTTGTTTCTGGATGAAATGCAGATGAGAAATCAATCTTTGTGCCTAGATTTGCAAACAGTGTAATCCAAAAATTATTACAAAATCTAGAATCTCTATCTGAAATAATCACTTTCGGCAATCCATGGTTAGTAAAAACAGTTTTCAAAAATAACTGTGCTGCTTGTGATGCTGTTAAAGTTTTCTTACATGCAATGAAATATGCTTGCTTACTAAATCTATCTACAATTGTCCAAATCATGTCATGGTTAGATTTAGTATTTGGTAAGCCAGTAATGAAATCCATAGATATATGTTCCCAAGGTTTAGATGGAATAGATAAAGGCATTAATAATCCATACTGTTTACCATGATGTCTCTTTATTCTTTGACAAATTAGACATTCAGATACAAAATTAGATACATCTGCATCCATATGCGGCCAATAAAAATCTTCAGTTAACATACGTAATGTAGAGATGATACCTCTATGACCTTGATATGGGGGACAATGAATTTCATTCAAAACAAAAGATCGGAATGGAATAGTAACACACAGTCTCTTTTCAAAGAACATGAATCCATCATTATATGACAATGAATCAACAGGAATGAAATTATTTTGAACTAATTTTTGCCAATCAGAATGAAAAGTAATATCCTAGTGATATGTGTCTTTCATAGCAATTAAAGAATCAAAAGATATGATAGAAATGTTATGAATTGCAGGTCTTCTACTTAATGCATCAGCAACTACATTTTCTTTTCCAGGTTGGTATTGAATGATAGGATGGAAACTTTGAATGAATAAAGCCCATTTGATATGACGATCAGAAATTTGGGGTTGGCTAAGTAGATGTTTAATGCTTTGCTGGTCGGTCTTTATCATGAATTCTGAACCCATTAAATAATGCTTCCATTGTTTTAATGCTTGTACAACTGCTAAGAGTTCCTTGTCATAAGTGGAATATTTGAGCTCAGAGGGTTTCAGCTTAGAACTAGAATATGCTATTGGATGGTTGTCTTGCATAAGCACGGCTCCTATTCCTGATCCGCTAGCATCAGTCACAACTAGAAAGAATGGTGTGTTAAAGTCAGGCAATTGTAGAACAGGGGCATTGGTCAATGCACGTTTGAGTAAATCAAAGGATTTCTGCTGGTTTTCAGTCCATTGATAAACAATGCCTTTCTTAAGAAGTTTGGTCAGTGGTAAAGCAAGTAATGAGAAATTACGTACAAACTTCCTATAGAAACTAGCAAGACCAAGGAATGAGCGTAATTCATGTACATTTTTAGGAATAGGCCAATGCAATATTGCATCAATTTTCTTAGGATCAACTTTAATTCCTTCTTTTGATACAATATGACCTAAATATTCTATTTCTGTCTTAAAGAATTCACTCTTTTCAGGATTTGCAAACAATTGATTTTCTTTCAGTAATTGAAAAACTAATGATAAATGCTCATAATGCTCTTTTTCACTTTGACTGAACACTAAAATATCATCAAAGAAAACAATCACACAATATTGATATTTTAGAAAAATACGGTTCATCATTCTACTGAAAGTAGCAGGTGCATTAGTTAATCCAAATGGCATGACTAAGAATTCGTAATGGCCAAACTGTGTCCTGAATGCAGTCTTAAATATGTCGGATCTATCTAACCTCACCTGATGATATCCAGACTTAAGGTCAATTTTACTAAATATAGAAGATCCTTGCAGTTTGTCCATAAGGTCATCAACTCTAGGTATAGGATATCTATTCTTTACAGTGATCTTGTTTAATGCTCGGTAGTCAATACACATTCGATAAGTATTATTCTTTTTCTTGACTAGGAGCACAAGTGCACCGAATGGAGAACTGCTAGGTCGAATTAAGCCTCTATTTAGTAATTCTTCTACTTGACTCTGGATTTCTTTTTGCTCTATTTGATTGTGCCTATATGGGGCTTTGCAAGGTGGTTGTGTGCCAGGTATTAGGTCAATCTTATGGTCTTCTGGACGTGATGGAGGTAAACCTGGTGGTAGGTCTTCTGCAAAACAGTCCTTAAAATATGCAAGAAATTCCTTATGCTGAGGGTGCATATGAGTTTCTTTTGCGTGCAATTCATTCACCCAAATGAGATATGATTTAGTGTTCTTGCATAGTGCACGTTTTGCTTGAGTATGCGAAAGCAGTGGAAACATATGAGATGCATGCATACCAAATAATGTAATAGATTTTCCTTGAAAATTAATATTCATTGTGTGTGTGGAATAATCTATATTGGGATTATGTTGGTGTCTCCATGGCATTCCTAGAATAATATCGCTAGACTGTAATGGGACAACTAAGAAATTTCTTCTTTCAATATATGGACCAATTTGAATTTCTAAATCTTGAACTTCTTGTGTGCCATTGTACCTAGTACCTAAAAATGCAGCTTTTATGCGATAGTGCGTAGGTAGTGTATGCAATTTCAATTCCTTTACCAATTTTGCTGAAATAAAGTCATGCGTACTACCGTCATCATGCAATATAATTCTTTCTTTTCCATGTACCATACATTTCATAGTTAACAATGAATGTGAAGTAGGCATACCTGGTAAAGTGTCGGAAGTAGTAGTAGGATCATCTTCTTCTTCAGTGAAATCCGGCATATCCTCATGCTCGTCTTCGTCCATAGCTCCAAGGTAGTTGATATGTGCTGATGGCTTCTTTGAATGACAATTTGTTGCGAGATGCCCTGGCTGGTGACACTTGTAGCATACGATGGGCTTGGCTTTGGTCACATTATTTGCAATGGCTGGGAGTCTGGGTATATTTGGATTTGCTTGTGGAATAGGCTTAGAATTTGGATTGACAGTGGATGGTAATGCAGGTGGTTGAGGCCAATTCTTGCGGAAAGATGGTGATGAAAAACGACCTGGATTAAACCTTCTGAAATTGGAATTGAATTGTTTAAATCCATAATTACCGTTTGCTTGAAATGGCTGTGGTCGTCGATCTCTTCCACGTAACTTATCTTCAGTGTCGTGAGCTAAGGAGATGGCATCTTCAAGGGTAGCAGGCTTGAACATATTCACCTCAGCGTAGTAATGTCCAAGAAGTCCAGACATGTACTTCCGCTTATGGGTCGTCTCTGGTACGTCTTCAAGCATGCGTAGCTGTAGGAGTGCATTCCAAAAACGCTCTGTATACTGTGGAATAGGCTCACGATCGCGCTGTTGAAGTAAATCCCATTGCTTGATAGCCTTCTCATGAAATTGCGGTGGTAGGAAATTTTGCATGAACTTCTTCTTGAAATCTTCCCATGTAGCAGGACATTCTATGCTCTTGCGGACTACAGTCCACCAAAGTGATGCTCTGTCTATCATATGGTTAGTAACACACTTGATTTTATCTTTCTCGGGATAAGTTTCCTCATGGAAATAGTCATCAAACTGGCTAATGAATGATAAAATAGTCTTTCCTTCTCTTATGCCATTGAAAGTGCGAAACTTGAAACTTCGTTTACTTATCTTGGATTCCTTGCGAATGGTTTGTGCTTCAAGAGTGGCGTCGATGGTTCGGCGAATCAAATCTTTAGCTTGAGGTTCCTCTTTATCAGTGGATGCTCCTTGTAGCTTTGTCAATTGCGCTTGCAAGACTTGCTTAGCTCTTCGCTCTTCTTCCAATTGCAGCATGATAAGATCCAGCTTTTGTTCCATGGTAGGCTCGGGTAGGTCGTCTTCAGCCATAGGATCATCCATATGTGGGGTAGTCATCCTGTAAAACTCAACAAACCTTTCTCACTCAAAATCAGTTAGCGGGATGAGCGTAGCTCAAATTTGGGGTTACAAGACTATGTATTTTTGGGTATTTTCTTCTTCAATTTTCAGAAATTCTGCAATATTTCTCTCCGTTTGCTGAAAGTACTTCAACGAACTTGTAGATAGGTAAAACAGCGGCTGCGAACAACTTTCCAGTTTAGAGTTTTTGCATACGAACAAGTCTTCTATGAGTTTTAAGCACTAGTCAGTTCTGATTTAGTCTGACTTGCAGAGTTGCAGACTTAACAGACTTGCAGAGTTGTGAACTTGCTGGACTTAGGCCGACTTGCAGAACTTGATTCCAAGTGACTTGCTGAACTTGACTTCTGGTGCGTAGGACCCGGAGTTTACATAGTTGTTTGCCTTAACTGACTGGAGTGATTTAGCTTAACTTAAAGAAGTTAAGCTTAAGAGCTTAATTGCAGGCCGTCGTCAATTTCGTGGGGGGGGGGGGTTCCGTTTTTTTTTCGCGCGGAAAAATCGGAGTCCTCTTCTTGCATAACGATGAGAATTTCTTTGAAGTTTGAAGCTCCTAAGCTTAAGATTAAGCTTTAATGTAATAATAAACTTGATTATGAAGAGAGCTTATCTATGTTTGCAACAACTTGATGAAGGGAATGTATGAGTGGTCCTCCACCGACAGAGCCTGGTCCTTCGCGATCTGACAGTAGAAACAGGGGTTCTTGATCGCCAGAAGTCTGCCTGTATCGACGGTTCGCGACGAGATTGACTGTAGAGGCCGTTTGTTCCTGGAGCTCCGCCTTCGCCCGAGATTGGTAGCGATTGGGAGCCCTTGATCTCTGCTCCGCTCTGATACCACTGGTATCAGATGATGCCAGGAGGCATATTCCACGGTGGATTCCGTGAGGTTTTACGGTGGATTCCGTAAACTTAGATGACCGGGGCTCATACGCAAAGAGGATTCTTTGTGCGAGAAGTTGATGGGGACGCCTGTCCTTTTCGGGCGTTTCATTAATTTAGTGTGTACATGGGTGATTCCATAGCGGGTGATTCCGCAAAATGCATATTAAATTAATAAACGTTTATGAGTTTAGAGTGCGCACTCGTAATAAATTAAGGTTAGGATTTATTTCTAACCAGTTGATTTATTTATGTAGCTGAAGACTGCTAGGTATTCACTTTTGTTGGTTTAATTGTGTTATTTTACTAACGATTGTGAATGCTTCAGTTGATGTGTAGAGATAGCAGCAGTGGCGGAGGAAAGCATTGGAGTCTAGCGGGTTTTTCGACCTTTGGACTATATTTTGATAGGCACCACGCCTATATTTTGTTATGTCTATAGAGACATTGATTATTTATTATTATTTTGTATGCGCTTATGCGCCTGGATATGTTATTTCTATTTGGACATTGAGATTGGGCGTGCCAGACTCTATGGGCACCGTCCATTAGCTTTATTTTCTTATTTTTGGTAGAAAGCAAACTCAAAAGCTAAAAGCTTGTCATATTTTTGTAATTGGGCTATTTTTGAGCATGAAGATTGGAAATATACATTAAATACATGCTTTGTGAAGCTCTCACACAAGGCATGGGGGAGATTGAACCCAATTTGTCTCTTGCTTCATGTCGTGCTTGCTTTTACATGGGTTTTTGTGCTAAAAAGTAGAGTACTTTGTTCTTGGGGACCTTCCGGGATTCACCACGTGAGCTATCTGCGACCGATCTGCGCACCACCTCCTTGGGATGAGACATCACCTTCCTGGATAGAAAATTTGCCAGCCACACCCAATCTTCTTGTATATGGTATTCAATTAGCTTGCGAGTACAATGCATGATTAATATTAACTTTTCTTACCATTTGCTGAAAATCCAAGATCTCCTGATCAATGATCTCAGATTGAAACTCGTCGAAGCATCATACATGTTCTATAGACAATCGACGTTTTTGTCTAGTTGCCAGCTTGCATTGAGAGTAAGGACATGGAACACGCTGATTAAGATATGCCTCACAATCTTGAACAACAAGACCTTCATTGTTTTCCATTTTGTCTACGTTACGAAAAACAATTTATTTTTGTTATTATTATTTTTTATTTCTCAAATTGTTTGAGAATAAATTTCTTCTCTTGTAACTTAGCAAAAATTAACGTATGTAAAGTCTTCACCCACGCACCCACAAATTAATGTATATATATCGGAGTGTTTCTCGTCTCGTGGTGTTGCATCGGACCTTGCCACCACTCTCTCTTTGTTTTTTATCCATTCATTATCTCCTCTCCTTCCATCGCTCTCTCTTTTTCTCTTTCTTTACTATGTTGTATGCTTATTTACTCTCTCTCGTTCCTTCTTCTTCTTTCTCTTCCTCCCCCTCTCTCATTTTCTTTAAGGACCATGACCACAACCACGACCACAAGCACAATCACGACCACAACCACGACCACGACCACGACCACGACGATGGCCAGGACTATGACTACGACTACGACTACGACTATGAATATGACTGCGATTACGAGGATGACTACGACCACAACCACGACTACGACGAGGATGACCACGACCACGACCATGACGACAACCATGACCACGACGACCACGACCATGACAGTGACCACGACCACGACCATAACTACCACTACCACTATAATAAATAAGAAAAGAAAAAAACCCAACAAGGATAACGACAACAACAACAACAACAACCACTACTACTACTACAATGATCGCGACCACGACCAGCACTACCACTATAATAATCAAAAGAAAAGAAGATGAAAAAAAAAAAAAAAACAACAACTACTACTACTACTACAATAAATAAGAAAAGAAGAAAAAACTACTACTACTACTACTACTACTATTATAAAAAACAAAAAAACTAAACAACAATAAACAAGAAAATTAAAAAAACTACTACTACTACTACAACAACAACAAACAAGAAAACAACAACCTATGCCTTCTTCTCTCTCTCCCTCCCTCTCCCTCTCCCTCTCTTTCTCTCTTTCCCTATTATGTTTGATGTTTTCTCCCTCTCTCTCTCGTTCTTTCTCTCCTTTTCTCTCTTCCTCTCCCTCTCTCATTTCCTCTCCCTTCCTCTCCCTCTCTTTCTCTCTTTCCCTATTATGTTTATTGTTTTTTCTCTTATCTCCTCTCCCTCTCTCATTTCATCTCCCTCCCTCTCCCTCTCCCTCTCCCTCTCTTTCTCTCTTTCTCTATTATATTTAATATTTTTTCTCTTATCTCCTCTCCCTCTCTCATTTCCTTTTCTCTCTTCCTCTCCCTCTCTCACTTCCTCTCCCTCTTCCTTTCTCTCTCTCCCTCTCTTTCTCTCTTTTCCTATTATGTTTGGTGTTTTTTCTCTCTCCTCTTCCTCTCTCATTTTTTTTTCTCTCTTCCTCTCCCTCTCTCATTTCCTCTCCCTCCCTCACTCTCTCCCTCTATTTCTCTCTTTTCCTATTAGGTTTAATGTTTTTTCTCTCTTTTTCTCTCTCCTCTCCCTTCCTCACCCTCTCCCTCTCTTTCCCTATTATGTTTAATGTTTTTTTCTCTCTCCTCTCCCTCTCTCATTTCCTTTTCTCTCTTTCTCTCCATCTCTCATTTCCTCTCCCTCCCTCACCCTCTCCCTCGTTTTCTCTCTTTCCTTATTAGGTTTAATTTTTTCTCTCCTTTTCTCTCTCCTCTCCCTCTCTCATTTCTTTTTCTCTCTCCTCCCCCTCTCTCATTTTCATTTCTCTCTTCCTCTCCCCCTCTCATTTCCTCTCCCTCCCTCACCCTCTCTTTCCCTCTTTTCCTATTATGTTTAATGTTTTTTCTCTCTTCTCTCCCTCCCTCACCATCTCTCTCTCTTTCTCTCTTTTCCTATTATGTTTAATGTTTTTTCTTTATTTTTATCTCTCCTCTCCCTCTCTCATTTTCTTTTCTCTCTTCCTCTCCCTCTCTCATTTCATCTCCCTCCCTCACCCTCACCCTCTTTTTCTCTCTTTCCCTATTATATTCAATGTTTTTTCTCTCTCCTCTCCATCTCTCATTTCCTTTTCTCTCTTCCTCTCCCTCTCTCATTTCCTATCCCTCTCTTTCTCTCTTTCCCTATTATGCTTAATGTTTTTTTCTCTTTTTCTCTCTCCTCTCCTTCTCTGTTTTTTCTCTCTCCTCTCCCTCTCTCATTTCCTTTTGCTCTCTTTCTCTCCCTCTCTCATTTCTTCTCCCTCCCTCACCCTCTCCCTCTCTTTCTCTCTTTCCCTATTATATTTAATGTTTTTTCTCTCTTTTTTCTCTCTCCTCTCCCTCTCTCATTTCCTTTTTTCTCTTCCTCTCCCTCTCTCATTTCCTCTCCCTCCCTCACCCTCACCCTCTCCTTCTGTCTTTCCCTATTATGTTTAATGTTTTTTCTCTCTCCTCTCCCTCTGTCATTTTATTTTCTCTCTTCCTCTCCCTCCCTCTCCCTCTCCCTCTTCTTCTCTTTCTCTCTTTCCCTATTATGTTTAATGTTTTTTCCTTCCTCTCCCTCTCTTATTTCCTCTCCCTCCCTTTCTCTCTTTCCCTATTATGTTTAATGTTCTTTCTCTCTTCCTCTCCCTCTCCCTCTCTCATTTCGTTTTCTCTCTTCCTCTCCCTCTCTCCTTTTCTCTCCCTCTCTTTCTCCCTTTCCCTATTATGTTTAATGTTTTTTCTATCTTCCTCTCCCTCTCTCATTTCCTGTCCCTTCCTCTCTCTCTCCCTCTCTTTATCTCTTTCCGTATTATGTTTAATGTTTCCCTCTCCCTCCCTCTCCCTCTCCCTCTCTTTTTCTCTCCCTCCCTCTCCCTCTCCATCTTCCTCTCCCTCTCTCATTTCCTCCCTTTCCCTCTCCCTCTCCCTCTCTCATTTCCTCTCCCTCTCTCAATACACATGAATTATACAAAAAACAAGTAAAAGAGAGAGAGAAAACACAAAAGGAAAGCAAGAACGGACAATGCACTCACCATAAAGGCTCAAAGAAGGGTTTGGTGGCTCCTCTTCACGACGGCGGCTCCTCTTCGCCGTCCGTACACCTCCTCCTCTTCTTCACGAATAGCGGTGGCGATGGTGAGAAGCCTTATTTCTCCCTCTTTCTCTCTTTCTCTCCCTCTCCCTTTCAAATGCAAGATGTTCACTCTCCCTCTCACTCTCCCTTTCACTCTCTCTTTTGTGTATGCGCGCAAAATAACGCGCTCGGATTTTGGCCCACATTTTTTTCGTCTGAGTACCATCGCTATTTACATCGCTATTTGCGTCCTCTTTGTGTTGCATTTGCGACACTAATAGCGACACAAATAGGGATGCTGCTATTTTACGTTGCAAATCGTCATCACTATACCTCCATATCCTTGTAGTGACTTGCTAATTCCATCTATTCTAATTGGTGAGGGTTTTTTAGCATAGGGCCCACACATGTGCCCTGCAATCAATATTGAGATATCAAGCTCTACATAATTTTCCATCCACTATGTACCTTAGTGATGTGGCATGATATTCTTCACTCTCACGTTAAGTGACCAACATGACGATACACTAGTGATTTTGTTGCTGGACTACACCCACATAGTCCATGCTTGGTTATGGCACACTTATTGTGCCACCTCTTCCTTCCTAACATGTTCACACTTAGTGACCAATTTTATGCATATTGTGACACTTTTATGTTCGTCTTTTATCATGTTGTAGACTTAGTTCTTTTGTATGAAAGAAGAAAACCGAAGAAGAAGATTTTAGCCCTATCTCTGTATGTTCTCAAGTCTCCATTAATTTTGTGTGTGTGTGTGTGTGTGTGTGTGTGTGTGCGTGCTCTTGAGTGCTCCACCTCCCTTGCCTCTTGTTTTTTTTCATGGTATTAGATCCATCCTATGGCTATGCAAAGATTGATTAAAAGTCAAAGTGAAGGCATAGAAGCATGGAAAGAAGCAATCAAGCAATGGATAAGAAGCTCTTCCACCTTGCTTGATGTGCCTTACATTATAGTGATAAGAGACACTTGAGGTTGATAGGGCTATAGTATCTAATTGCAATGAAACTTTGAGTGATTTTTGACAGTTGAGGCCATTTCAGCCTCCTTTTTGGGCCTACAATTGGTCCCCATAGTAGTTTTTGGATATACTACAATTTTGGCTATATATGCAATTTATATGTGCACATCTTATAGATTTCTAATCTCTAACATTTCAGGTATTGAGTTGTAGACACAAAAGATATTTGCATACAAATTGCAGATTGCATTTGTTATTGTGTAGTCACTAAGAAAGGTTGTCTATTTAGTTTGAATATATCTAGTATCAACTTGCTTACATACTACATGTTTAGGCAAGGTTCTCGATTTTCTTCAAATTTCTCATAACTTCAATAAAAGTGCTAGACTAAGAATCTTGATAATAACAATTACCATATGTGAAAGTTCAAGATGACAAATTTCTTGAAGGATGAAGGCCTTCAGAATTCCATTGAAGTAGACATGGTAGTAGCACCTGCAATTCATGCATGAAATGCTACTATAGAACTGTTAAAGGCTAAGAAATATTGGGATTAGACATAGAGTAAAGTCATGTATTGGTTTTTTGTCAGTGTTATCGATAGCATGATGGGCTATTTGTATGAATTTGAAACTTTCACTATTACATGGAAGAATTTGGCAAGATTGTTTGAAGTGACTACAAAGGCTAGAAAGCTTCAACTCAAGTCATAGCTAAACCAAGTGAAAAAAGAAACATTTCCATTAATGGTTATACCTTGTAGATCAAAAGTATTGTGAAAGTTCTTGGATCTATCAGTGTGGTAGTTGATGACAATGATATTGTTTGTGCATGCTTAGATAGACTTAGAGATGAATACAAGAGCTTCAAGTAATCTATGAATACGAAGGACGATATCCTTGATTTTGTAAACTTGATTTCTATATTGATCCTTGAGGAGAAGAATGTTGGCTTGGATTACTCTTATTCTCAAAGAAAAAACAAGTATGAATAGGTATCTTACTCTACTAGTAGAGGTAGAAGTAGGGGACTATCCTCCTCTATTTTGTTGTGCATCCTAATGTTTCTTGGAGATCAAGGAAAGGGGAGTCAAATAGGATAAGTTTCAGATTTTAATAAGATACACAATTATAGTAATAATAAATAATGTTGGAATTGTAGTAAAGAATGCCATAATTCTAAAGATTGCTTCAAAAATAAAGTTAAAATTAGAAATGGAAAAAGCAGTAAGGTAACTATACATCCAGTAGCAAAAACAATGATGACAAAAGTGAATAGTTGTTTGTTATGTAGTACTTTATGAATATTATTACTACTAATGGTTTATCAAAGAATGATGGGTGGTATAAAGGTTTAGTGCCTCTGACCACATGACTTCTCATAGAGAGTGGTTTAGAGAGTTGCACAGTCTAGAGTCTCCCAGATATATCGACAGATGATTTTTTATGTCGAGAAGTTAAAATTAGACAAAAATCACGAATAGCAAGGAAAAAATAGACTTCGTCGAAGGTAGCAGTGGCAATCAGTACGATTTTAAGTGGCAAGTCCCTAAAGTACTAGTGCTTATTTTTATAGAAATCAAACGGTGGCGGATGGTCGAGCTAGAGTTTTCCTAGCCTAGATGTAAAATGACGTCAGGAATCTAACGCAAGTCTCGGATCTCCATTCCGAGGTCATTTGATCCCCATTTAATCCCGCAAGGTTTGGGTTTGTGAAGCAGCTAATAGATTTGGAAGCCGGGAAGAGCATAACGAGGCCCAACTTTGTAGATTTCGATGCCACAGAGCCATCCATTTAGACGAATCTCGATTCCGATGTCTTTTGCCCCCTCAAAACTGAAAAATCCATTTCATCAAAAGTGTAAATGCAAAAAAGCATGAACTAGATTTTTTGGGTATTTAGTTTAAAGCTCTTAATAAAGAGCTTAAGGGCAAGAGAAGACCATGATATGAAACCATGGGGGGGGGGTGTGTCAGTTTTTTGCACCCCCTTTTTTCTCCCCTCATCATGATTTTCTGATCAAGAGAATGGAGAGGAGTGCTCCTAGGCCTGGAATGCTTCTATCCTTCGCCCTCCATTGCCACAAACGGATCAAGAAATGATGCACTGAGTGAAGAGATCAAAAACTAGTCTTTCTCTCTCCTCCCTCTCTCTCCTGCATAGAGATTATTCATGTGCAAGAAGTCAAGAAGGAGAGGGGCTGAAGAATGCTTGTCCGAGGCTATGATTGAATTGCTTCAAGATGAAGTGGAGGTTGAGGAAAGAGGTTCAACACTCAAGAATGGTTTCTGGTCAGTCCGTGGGCTGCTCAGAATAATTATTAAAAAACCTGCAACACGCAAGACATGCGGTATGCTTTAATTTTACAAAGAAATTTGATTATTTTTAATGTTTCATGGTCCATATGTTGTTCATATGCAATGAAATTTTGTTTGTACCTTGTTTACATCATGATTGAGGGATATAACTATAGAAATATAGAACCCATAATGATTTATCGCTATTATTAATTCTTTGAAACCCGCAAAATGTCATTTTCAATAGAAATTAGTGGTTTTTTTCGATTTTGAGTTGGTGAAAAGGGATGGAAATTGAATAAAATCAGAGAAAATATTAAGTTTTAGCAAAAATTATAAGCCAATAAAAATAAATCGAAAATACCTATTTTTCGTGAATAATAATTAGCAGAAATAGCAAAAATAGAGAAATTGGGATTTTCGTGCTCAAAAAATGGAAAAATAAGATTTATGTATGTGAATGTTTGGCAAGGTTAAAGCATGAGGTCAAGCCTCAGATTGGCCTCGTCCTTTGTGTTATAGTCTGTGTCTATCACTTTTTACATACAAAAATGATACAAAATAACCATTTACACCTATGCATCGCAGCAACACTTAAACGATAAGGGGGGGATGAAGTTTGTGGGACGATCTAATTGCTGAAAAGATACAAAATTTTGATTTCCCTCTTTGTGCGTAGCATTTAGGGATCATTCATGACTAAATATAGGCGATTAGTAGTACGGAAGTTCCGGTGCTAGTCCCTAAAGCAGCGCAGCACGTAACACTTAGTTAAAATTCATGAAAGGGCTGTTTTCCACACCCCACATGGCTTTTTTTGAAAAATCATAAAATGTTATGCACAATTATCATACACCTTGCATCAAGCATGCCATGTGTTATCTCCTAGAATGCATTGCACTTGTTTGATAAACTTTAACGAACGCTGAGAGGACAGGAAACCTAAGCTGTAGGTTTAGATTGGGGAAAGTCTTGTGAGGCAAATAAAAATCTCTTGGAATGCTAAATTTTGAAAGAGTGGAGTTTGTGGGAATGTCATATGTATTAGCGACACATCTTGGGGCTAATCCCCAAGGTGTAGGAGAGTCACAGTGGAACCACGACGATCAGCCAAGAGGTGCTTCCCTATGTGTGTATTACGAGGCATTATGCTTATATGTTATGGGATCTACCTCTGAGGAGAAGGGAAGGTGAACCTTGGACTACATATTGGATACAAATGCAAAATCATCATAATCATTTAGTGAAAAGTGAGTTTTAGACGCTTGTGGCCTGCAAGGCCGTGTGGTGGGGTTGTCTATCATATGCATGAGGTCTGGCTAGTGCCATAGCCAGTGCTGCCGACCCATTTTAGGTCCCATCATATATAGAGATACAGGACGATACAACTTACCCCTTGGGGAAGTTACCATATGTATATTCTCTACATCACGTGTGTTTAAGACCTATTTATAAATATCCTATCTATGAATTTTTTCTTGATAAAAAATAACCCTTTTCTATTCAATTTTAGATAACTACTTCATATTACACCCTTCTATATGTAAAAAATGTATAAATATGGTATTTTCAAAATATGTTATATTGAACCCATATGATACACACATATATTCATGAGTAACTTACCTAAGGTTCACCCCATTAATCATGTTGGATTAAAATTTCCTTTGAGTATGCAGGGGATAGCAAAACTAAGTACTTGGCTTTGATATGATGCATGTACCAAATGTTACAAAAATTTGGTTTGAATTGGTCAAATGGTAGAACAGGGATTGCAAGTTTGGTTCACATTTGATGGTTGTTTTGTAGAAGATCTAAAAATTGAGTCTAGGTTGAATGCAAAAGGGAAACATATTGGTGCAGATTGTGTATACTTGATGTAAATCTATCTAAAATGGATACAGCCATGTTTGCACAAGGTTCAAGTGTTGCAGTAATAGTTGATGTTGAAATTTGGCATAAGAGAATTGATCATGTGAATTAGAAATTAAAAATGGGTGTATTTATATTGCAACCATGACAACATTATTACTTGTTACATCTAACATTATATGGATGGCTCAAGACCAAATTAGTGGCTTTAGATAGTGTATACTATATCTACTTATGCCTAGGGCGGCTATATGAGAAGGGGCCCAAATTTACTTAAAATAATGAACTAATTTGAAATTTTGTGAGAGTTCAAGAAAAAAGAATATATGCCAACTATGCCAACTATGGCGACTATGTTGACTATGAAGACTATGACAGCTATGATGGCTATTCCTACTCTTGCCACTTTAACTACCAAAGTTGAAGTGGCTAAGTGACCTAATCCTTTCTCTCTAATGAGATATTGAATCCTAAGAAGCTATTGCTTTGTTACTTTAAGAAATTATCTAGTATTTCAAATGCCAAATCTCATTGGCTTGCTTGGCTAAGAATTAAAGGCACGTGGTTTTTTAGGAAGAGGGGAATACCTAACCTCTTTTGATAGATAGCCTCTATCAAATAGGTAAGAATTACTATTTCATGAGAGGCTAATATACAATAGGACATCAATCCCCTATGATTTTGAGTGCTTCTAGAATTTTTTCTTAGTTTCTTCTTCTACCCTCCCATAGTATTGTAATACACGGGAGGGTAGACAGATTTTGTCTCTCTTGTTTAACGACGACTAAAATAGTGCAAGTTCCTAAAGAATGGGATTGCATAAAACCCTATGTATATAAGAATACTTTTTAGAATTGTCTAGATCCATATAGAAATCTATAACATGGTCTCCTACGGCTCCGGCTCTTGTAAGACTAGTGTACTTAAACTGGGATAAAGGAGGGTCTTAAGAAATCTTTTAAGGATATCCTCCCATTTGGACATAATGAAGGACCAAAAATTGCATGTTTTGTAGGCCTCTAATGTATTGGGGGCTAAACCTCTCCCTATTAGACCCACATTAATTCCCATGTGATAGGGCACCATATCTAGTTCCTTAATGGTAACTTGATGTTGTGGAATGACTATTTCTTGTAGTAGTTCATTGAGAACCTTCTTACACTCCCTTTTTGGACAAGAGATAGTGCTAGATTCATCCACCTCATGGGGATTTAGTATTGTATAACCCCCTAATTGTGTGTATGAGGTTGCAAATAGTCTCTTAATTGGGCATCGATGATTAAAATAAGTGTTGCATTGTCTCCTAAATAGCCTAAATAGCATAGTGTCCACTTTGGGGGATGCTACTATATTTATTAGGTAAAAAAGGATTTGAAATTGTGATTGAGATAGCTTTAATTGTTCAATAGATTGCTCTAAGGCTAGAGCCAGTAGGTATTTTAGCCCATCCATGGTGGTTAAGAGACACATCATGGGTGTAGTTGAATGCTAACGATATGTGCTTTTGCTATAGATTGGAATACCTTCTCTACCTCCTGTGTGATAGAGTAATCCCCTTGTAATATGAGTTTGGCCTTTTTTACTCTACGCTCTCTGAGTAACCCTCATGTTGGCCTGCCAATGCATCCTTTAACCATAGGTAATTTGATATGAATTATTTGGTTTTGTTGGATTTTGGCCCTATCAAAGATCCATTGTTTCTTCAATTAAATAGGAAAGGTCCTTCTCTATTGAATTGTTTCTTAATAATTCTATTGGCCTTAGTATTCCCTGGTCTCTCCTGCAGGCTTCATGGCCTATTGTTCTATGCTTTCATCATTTCCTCATTGTCTATTTCTAATGGATTGACTATTGCCATTTGAGGGTTTTTAGGATATATAATATCATCGTATCTCTTAAAGTCACCATGGTCATCATGGTCATCATAGTCATCATGGTTGTCATAGTCATCACGGTTGTTGTATTCATCATAGTTGTCCATTCTATCCTTGGGAAGCGCCCCTAATGGTGACTCATTAAAGAATTCTTTCTAGGGATCCATGTCCATCAAATACTCAATATTTTCCAACCACTTGCTTATTTTTATAGATTTTCCCTCTTCCAAATTGATGCCTTTTACCATTCTTCCATTAATTTTTTTAAAAATGACCATATCTCTATATCCTAAGGATCTTGGAGAGTCATTGATAACTTCTCCAAATATAAGGCAAATTATTGGCTCAATCCCATTTGCCTCTGTGTACTGTATATATGAATTGTATAGCCCCCTCGTGGGTATAGGTACCTTCCTAGCACCTAGTGGCATCTCACTAGGGGGTGATACTTTATGTTGCCAAACAACCAACCTAGTACACCTGGGATATGTCCCCCACTCTACTTAGGCTGGTAATTGCTTCTACACTCCATCCTATTTGAGACAGTGTAGCAGTCATATCATGTGCCTAGCTAACCAACTCACTTGTACATTTTTTAAGTTTTGTAAGTAAATATGGGTCTCTTCATATAGCTACCTTGGGAGTAAGTAGGTATAGTATACATCATCCAAAGTTGTCGGTTCATCCTAAGCCATCCATATAGTGTTGGTTGTAACAAGTAATAATGTTGTCACAAGTGCAACATAAATACACCCATTTTTAATTTCCATTACAGGGGCTTATCACCTAATATCATCTTCTCTATAATGAAACACTAATGCATGTCATTTACCTTTGTAGGTATATCTAGAAGTGCAATTAATATTTTATCCTATATTATGTTCATTTCAAAGCAATTAGTCAATCTAAGTAAATCTAAGGAACATATTGCATCCCCTAATATATGGTTGAAAAGCTACAAAAATGTAGACTTTTTAGACACCCTCAACCTCGATACATATAGACAAAACTATTTGTGGTTAATTTTTTGTATAAAGTAAATTTGAAAAACACTTGATCACATTCATCTTAACTATGTCTCCTCTTATCAAACTAAGTAGAAACATTTTGTTTGTTTTAGATAAGGGTGTATATATATCTAGTTTTATGCCACATTGATGGAATAAACATAAACTTGGATTGGGGGGTTGCAACATCTTATGCCTACATTTACAACAACTGAAGAGCGCTTAAGGATAGACATGCACAAAGTTTTTAATCCCCTAGGGGGAGATACATTTTACTAATGGTATGTTAGTTGTAAAACATATGTATAAGATGTTTTAGCCCACCAATCTAGGTTTATGGTTATTTCATCGAGGTAGCATAAAGTTGGATCTACAATCAAAACAGATTGTGAATGGCTTGCCTAATTCTAGAGTTGATGGGATGCACAAATTAAGTAAAGATGCCAAATTGGAAAGCAAGCAAGTCACACATTTAAACATCAAAAGCATGTATGAAAGAAGCCACTTGAGTTTATATATTCTAATGTATGGGATCTTACAATGATTGCACCTTTGAGTGGTTGTAGGTATTATGTTTCCTTGATGATCATACTCACAAAGTAAGGTTTTTCTTCATGGTGAGAAAATTGAGGTTCTACTTATTTTTAAATCTTTAAGGCTTTAGTTGACAAGGAAACATGGATGCATATTGAATGCCTAAGGTTGGATGGATGGGGAGAATATCTCTCCAATGAGTTTTTTTATTTTTTTCATAGAAATGGTATAGAGAGGTAGTGTACATATAGATATACTTCATAACAAAATGGAGTTGCTAGGTAGAAAAATATGCATATTGTAAAATTAACTCATGCATTGATGTCAATAAGAAACTTGCCCCATTACTATTAGGTTGAAGCAGTTGCTAGTGATGTATACATTATCAACAGGTCATCCACTACTACTGTACACGGTATGACACGTGAAGATAAGTTTATAGATAGAAAGCCAAATTTGTCCCATCTGAAGACATTTGGATGTATGGCTTATGTGACTATTCTTGATGAGTTGCATAGTAAATTGAATCCCAAAGTAGAAAAATATGTATTTGTTGGATATTCTCTTAAGCAAAAGGGATATAGATATTACAACCCTATGATGTGTGAGTTGTAAGTTATCAAGGATTTGTTTTTTATGAAATAAGTAGCTGGTATCAACCAAGTATATAACATATGTTAAGAAAAGGTAAAGAGAAGGCTGGGGACTCACATGTTGTAATGTATGTATCATATTTAAGTTTCTCTCATGTTGATATTGATTTTGATAGCTCTAACCATAGCTTGGATGAGGAGTTTGTAACTCCATCTATTAAAACACCTAGTGTGTGGAAGGCATAAGAGCATGCTAAGGAACTTGGTAGTAATCGAGGTCCATGCAAGTCAAGTAGAGTGAGAAAGATGAAATAGCAATCAACACATGATAGCTATGTAGCTCATAACTATGTGTATATAGCTAAGGTTGTGCAGGATATAAAGCCCACTTGTTTTGAGGATGCAATGGATAATGAGTATTGGGATCATAAAATGGATGAAGAAATGGTTGTACTTATGGATAATGATATGCGGGATTTAGTACTCTTACCTAATGGCAAGAAAGCTATTGGTTGCAAATAGGTTTATAAGGTTAAGCATAAATCAGAGGATCTATTGAGTGTTGGTTGCCAAAGGATATGTGCACACTCATGTTTTGATTATGAGGAGACCTTTGCTCTAGTAGCTTAAATGGCCACTATAAGGACTACCATAGCAGTGGTTGCATCAAAAGGTTGAATTATGCAAATGAATGTTAAGAATGCCTTCTAGTAGGGGGAGTTGCAAAATGAAATTTATGTGGAGTAGCCACTTGGCTATGTGAATGAGAATCATCCAGATTATGTATGTCACTTCGTAATGTATTGTAGGGGCTGAAGCAAGCATCTAGCACATGGCATAATAGGATTGTAGAATACATTATTATAATTGCATTTAGTAGAGCACACGTTGATCACTCACTCTATGTACGTGAGAGTGATGTAGATATTGTGGCCATCACTATACATGTGGATGATTTGATCATTATGGGTCATACTTAGAAAGAGAATGTGGTCATCACTATACATGTGGATGATTTGATCATTATGGGTCATACTGAGAAAGAGAATGTGGTCATCACTATACATGTGGATGATTTGATCATTCTGGGTCATATTGAGAAAGAGATTGTGGTCATTACTATACATGTGAATGATTTGATCATTGTGGGTGATAGTGAGAAAGAGTTTGTGGTCATTACTATGTATGTGGATAATTTGATCATTATGATTGATATTTAGAAAGAGATTGACAATGTTAAGGGTCTTCTCAAGGTTGAATTAGATGTGCAAGATTTGGGAGAGCTGTGTTATTTTATTGGTATAGAGACTATTAAAATTCTAGAGGGTATATGGTTGTCAAAAAGACAATATTCATTTCATATGCTGAAGAAGTATGGTATGGTTGATTGCAAACCTATCTCTATATCTTTGGATGTTAGCTTGGTACACATGAGGGTTGTTGAACAATGTGGATCTAGGACATGACACAAGCTATCAACACAATATTAGTGAGTTTGGGAATCTCCCAATTCCCATTTTTTGAATACTAAAAAGGTGGCACCTGGATAACATGCCCATAAGTTTCTCAAAACCATATGATGTGACCTATCATTGGAAAGCGCTTGAAAAATGGAATCTATTGAGCTATAGAGCGCTTGATTTGGAGTTATATTGTTCAAGTTATGACAAATCCAAAGATTTGACCACGTGTCCCAAACTTATGGGAAATTTCCATATTCCCCAATATAGTGTTTATGGTGGATCAAAGATGTAAACCAAGTTCATAATGACATGGACAAGTAGAGACAAACTATTACACAAGTGAATTAGGTTCCAAGATAGATTATCTTGGACTCATTAACACAATCTTGTGTAAAATCGACAATGACAGACACTTAACTGAAAGTACAAAGCATCATGATATTGTGTTCATTTCATAGTCAAGTACAATGCTTTATAGGCTTTGAGTTGTTCCACTCTCCTCACTGTGCATATGGGATTCAGGACAGCTCCTCTTAGAGCATACATCATTTGTCTATTTCTCAACACCCCCCCTCAAATGATGAGTCCCTACATTTGCTGGCTTTTGCCCCCCCTTCATGATAACATGGCTCGGAATACTAGCTTATAGGCAACCTAGTCAAGTTAAAGCTTGAGACTTTACATCTTGGCAAGGGTTGTACAAATCAAATTCACTAAGGAAAAGAAAGATCCACTGTGAAAAAAAAAACATATGAAAGATACAATGAAAGTTCTTCAAAACAATCTGTCAGAGTTGTTGATGGTAGTGGAAGCATATTCTTCTTCTTCTCTTTCTTCCATGTATTGGTTCTGGTGATGATCACTTTGCAATTGTTGGGCTCTCTTCTTATGGAAACATTCACTGGCTACATGGCTGGTCTTACCACAATAGTGACATGTAATCTGATCCTTGTTATTGTTGTTGATGAATCCTTGTCCTCTTCCTTTAGGTCCAGCAGCTCCTTTGGTGTACAAAAGATATTCCCTAGATGATGAGACATTGTCTTTTGCATTCTTGGTTTTTACTTTGCCTTCTTCATTGATTAGTGAGTGCTCAATATCTTTAAGTGTGAGGCTTGGAACATTACTCAAAGTGGACACAAGATTTTCATATGGATCCTTGTTTACACTTGCAAGCAGTATGGCTATTGCTTCATCTTCCTCAATATTCTTTTTAAGAGATGCAAGCTGAGTTTTTAAACTCTTAAACTTATTAATGTGTATGGTCATAGAAGCATTGTCTTTGATATCCAATTTATAAAACTGCATGAGAAGTTTTACCTTTGAATTATTTGCTTGAGTACCAAACATTTTATCAAGCTCCTCCCAGGTGGTTCTAGCATTTCTAATGCCAGATATATGATGTAACACATCATCACTTAATCCCCAGGCAATGATGCCTAGTGCCTTATTATTCATCTTCTTCCATTCTTTGGATTTGAACTGGGCTTCTTCAACAAACCCGTCTTCATCATCTTCCTTCTTGTTATCTGCATCATCTTCAAACAGGTCCCATAAGTCCTTTCGCATCAGGTGATACATGGTCTTTTCCTTCCAGGCATGAAATCCTTCACCATTGAATTTAGCTATTTTCTCAATCTCTGCCATCTTGCTAAACTTTAGTTAACCAGCAAAAGATTGTATTTTAATGTGTCAAGAGACACAAGAGAATCAATGTCAAATTGACACTAGTTGAGTGTTAATGGATACTAGTCGGCACTTGATCTGCTTTCTCTTAGGAACTTCGTGGATGGCTTCTGAGCTTCCTTGGACACTTCTAGACTAGTAATGATCTTCAGAGAGTACTCCTTAATGATTAAAATCACTGTTAATGATGGTAATGAGAAAAGGAACAAGGTTGCCAAGCTTTCCAAATTTCTGGATATGGCTTCCTGGATAAGGGTTTCTGTAGCAGCCTGGTTTTCTAGTCTGTGTAGATCACACACTTGATCATTCTCAAAAATTTTTACATGGCCATGAAGCTTATCTCATGGACTACAAAAGCCCTATGGTTGCTGCGTCGATTGCACTGCGTGTTGTGCGTGCAGCTGTACGAACCTTCACGCAGTTTCAGACTGCACCGTTTCTGTAGATTGCGCAATGCTGCATAGTGTGGATGCTAATGTTGCTATCCCATGTGATAGGCTGAAGCGCCTGGAGCAAGGGAAGATACTTCCTGAAGGATTCAATTGAAGATATGGCCCGTAGAGAGAGATCCAAGTGCTCCAAGGTGGGTAGGTGCAGTCTGGCTATGGCTACCACAAGGTCCAACTGAGATTTGAAGTTGAAACTGAAGATATGAGCTGAATGTGGGCTAGTTAGAGATCACCAAAGGTGAAGGGAGACTAGAGATTCAGAGTATGAGCTGTGCCATGCCCAATTGGGCTCTGATACCATGTTGAACGATGTGGATCTAGGACATGACACAAGCTATGGTGGATCAAAGATGTAAACCAAGTTCATAATGACATGGACAAGTAGAGACAAACTATTACACAAGTGAATTAGGTTCCAAGATAGATTAGCTTGGACTCATAAACACAATCTTGTGTAGAATCGACAATGACAGACACTTAACTGAAAGTACAAAGCATCATGATATTGTGTTCATTTCATAGTCAAGTACAATGCTTTATAGGCTTTGAGTTGTTCCACTCTCCTCACTATGCATATGGGATTCAGGATAGCTCCTCTTTGAGCATACATCATTTGTCTATTTCTCAACAAGGGTGACTTGATTAAGGATGTCACTATGTATCAAAATATTGTGGTAACCTTATGTATTTGATAATTACTAGGTTAGACATAATGGTTGTCAAAAAGACTATATGCATTGGATATGTTGAAGAAGTATGGTATGGCTAATTGCAAGCCTATCTCTATACCTTTGGATATTAATGCTAAGCTTAGTACATATAAGGGTGACTTGATTAAGGATGTCACTGTGCATCGAAAGATTGTGGCAACCTTATCTATTTGACAATTACTAGGCTAGACGTAAACTACATGATTGTTTTGGAGAGTCAATTTATGTAGCTTCCATAGAAGCCACATTTGGATATAGTATGGCATACATTATGCTATGTCAAGCCCACATTGGACAATGCCTTGTTGTATGGTGCAAGTGTAGCATTAGACTTGCATTGTTACATAGATTGTATGGGATTGGTAGTATTTTAGAAAAGAGATCTACTAGTGGTTTTGATGTTCTTATTTGGGAATGGTATTGTTACTTAGAGCAGCAAGAAATCGCTAACGGTTTCCTTGTCTAGTACAAAGGCAGGATATAGAGATGCTTTAATTGTAGCACGTGAGGTAGCTTGGTTACATAAGATACTTGTTGGTGATTTGGGGATGTAGGTGGATAAGAAGGTTATCATCTATTGTGATAGCCTTAGCAGCATTCAATTGGCTAGGAAACCAATCTATCATGCACAAACCAAACACATAGAGGTCCATTGCCATTTCCATCAGGAGTAAGTTCTAGTAGATGATATTGAATTCGTTTATGTCAGCACAAAAGATCAAGTTCGTAATATTTCTACTTACTCCTTGGGAGTTGAAAAGATTTGACACTTCATGGCTATTCTTAGAGTTCATGAGCTCATGATGAGCTCAAGGGGGACTATTGAGATGTTGAGCTATAAATGAGCTCGCATCCACTATATGCCATGGTGATGTGGAACAATATTATTCACTAGCATGTTAGGTGTCTGACATGAGGATACACCAATAATTTTATAGCTAGATTACACCCATTTAGTCCATGCTTGGTTGTGGCATATTTATTGTGTCACCTCTTCTTTCCTAGAATGTTCATACTTAGTGACTATGTGAACATATGTTGTGACACTTTTATATTAGTCTTTTATCATGGTGTAGACTTATTTTTTTTGTTATTTTTTTATATTTTTTTTGTTCTCAAGTCTGCATTGATTTTTTGTATGTGTGTGTGCTCTTGAGTGCTTTTCCTCCCTTCCTTCTTGGTTGTTTTTAATTAGTGCCTCCTCAACACCAAAGGTAAACATTGTGTTACACGAGCGGTGATTGAGACCAAGCCTCACTCAGAACCCAATAACGAGACTTTAAGGAGTGTTGGTTAGGGTAATTGACTTTGTCAGATGCACAACAACACAATATAATTATTTTGAAAAACACCACATGAACCACATACAAAACCAAACAATAAACAAACCTTCTTGTTGCTCAAACAACTAGAAACCCAAATTTGGGTAGAGCATCACACAACCTTTGAACAATTTCAAAAAAACCAACAACTTGAAGACAAAACTAGGTGAATTGTATTCTCGTACCTTGATAACTTTGGGCCATCACTTGGCGCTTTGACATCCAAAATCTCCGACTTCATAACTAGCACGACAAGAGTTCACACTTGTGCATGTGACCCTCCTCTCTCCTCACTCACAAGATACAATTGGATTTGAGGGGGAAGGCCCTTTGCTCTTCTCTTTCTCTCCTTCTATAGTTTTCACAAGTACTCTCACATACATTAGGCTTTTTGCTTTTAGCTTTTAGCTTTCTTAAAAGGCTTTAAAAAACTAATCACTTCTTTTATCAAAACTTAAAAGCCTTAAGGCTTTGAAAAGATTTTCATAAAGCTTTTTTGACTTTTGATTCCCCTCAATCTTCATCCTCACGCCATCAAATCTATGTTCAAGTTAGCTTTGGAATCCTGCTTTAGTGAATATTACTAACTCCTATCAAGTGTGATGCCACTGTAGTGGTCTAATCTGCACTCGATGAACTTCACTAGCTTTGTAGTGCAATTGACCATCCCAAAATCATTGAATATATCAATATGATTCATGTTTTCATATTAATTAGATCTCCAAAAAATGGCTATAAGACATGTCCTCCTTCAGCACTGGGTGAACCTTGCACCTTCCTCCTTCAAACACGTCGTCGATGTAGTTTCCTCAACAATAGCTACCTCCTAAGTAGTTCGTACTAATATCGAGCTTTCTGAAAACCATGATAATAGCAGAAACTCCCTTTGACTCATCATATTCATGACAATCTTCTTACCACTATGACCATGTCCAATCAACTGCATCTCATAAATAGCACCTTCATGAACCTCATACTATAGAGATTAAAATCCCACTATCCATCATCGAGTACCTATGTGCTTCTGCGATCTTAGGTCTACTCCAAATAGCTTGGCAGATCTTCAAATAACCATAACTATCCCCCCCTTGATCTCCTCGATTGTGATCTTCTTCCAAGCCTTCTCCATCTCTTCAAGCAGCCATGCATCCTTCAAGATAGCATCGACATGAATCTCAAAGCTAGTAAAACTTATCACCCTATCTCAAGGGATCCGCCCCTAAAATTGAAAGACTCATGTAGGAAACTCCTAACCACCATGATGAACTTCCCTGCTACAATAACATATCTTTCCTTGAAAGCGATCGTTGCCACTTTGGACGCTGAGTAAATCACATCAGTGATCAATTTTTTATTGCAAAAATTTTCTCTAATGAACCTTCCAGCAAATAAATACTCATTCCCATATAATTTGGTGTAGTCGAGACCACAAATCATTCCCATATAATTTTTCTTGGAATTTTTTGCTCAAGTCTTGGATCCTCTCAATGCTTAGAAGAAAGAAAAAAATATCAAACTCTGCTCCACCCATCCAAAATCTCACAATCTCTCTCAAAATGATGGTCCTCAATATGTTTACCAAATAATAAAAACCCATCTCACAATTGGCGGCATCCTTCACGACCCTCTAGCACACCCAACCACCTTACATACGCATCTAATAGTTCCTAATTTTGTGATGAACATCCCAAATATCGTGCATGCAAGAAATGTGCATTATCAAAGATAGGTGCTCTCTCATATGCGCGTGCATCTAAGATTTACTACATATAGTTGCAACAGGCCTCATGCCATGCTAGTGCTCAATGATGGTGCCAAATGTGCATAATCGTGACCCATGGCATGAAAGTATTTAAAAAATTTAGGAGACGATCCTCGAGTGCAGTGCATCAATAGGTACAATGTGACGTGCTTGTGAACCCATAATCCCCGTGAAGTACAAAAATATCAACAAGAAATCAAACCTTGTTCCATAATGTTCGGTAGCTACTAGCAAACTCCAACTTTAACCTGTCCAAGAAAAAATGCCAAGCTCGACCAAGGCTATTAAGTTTCACACTCAAAAAATTTAAAAAAATGCAAGAAAAAAATCCTAAGCTAGACAAACACAATAAATCAAATTAGGAAATGACAACACAAACTGTCACACAAACAAATAAGCTAACAAAACCAAACCTAACTATAGTTAGACTAGGGGTTTTGCATTTTCAGAAAAATGCTTGACAACAGCACCTAAAAGAGTGAGATGTACTTCCTCAAGTTGAGTCAAAACATTCTCACAATCATGTATATGAGCAACCACAAATAACTTGCATCCCTTCTCATCTATCTTCTCATTATTCTCATGTACTTCACATCCTCTAATGGGGACATCATCAAGGAAAGGTATAGTTAATTGTAGGATGTACTCCCTCAAAACCTTATGCATAGCATTCATCATGTGGGTCACTCCCTATGGAAGTGTACAATGTGTACCAAACCAAGAGACATCATTATAAATGTGATATCCTTGCTTTCTACGCAAGCTAAAACTAATCATATCCAAAGTACAAATCAAATAGCCTTGCCAACAAAGTCTTATACAAACTCATCAATGATAGGACCAACATCCACATTCCTAATCATGACCTTGTTGACCGGATGCATATCCTCTATATACCTCAATGCCCCATTCTTCTTTGGAATAGTAAACTAGTGACTCAAATATGGAGCTAAAGATGGCTCCAATATCCACATCCTAATATTCTCATTCAAGCATTCTAGTAGCTTAGGCAAATATGCTTGGGGCACTAAAATAGGCCTTATATTCCATGGAACATGTGGTACTATGAAGATAACCATCAACACAACCATGCTTGGGTCAATGCAGCCAATCTCATTAGGCTAAAATGCAAAAGCTTTACCATGCTTCATAAGCATTTGCAAGAAACAAGTCCTAGACTATGTCAATAGAAGAAATCAATCACCACCAACTTTCAACTCTTTAAAGATGGCTACTATAAATTTATGGCCTACACCCCTTGGATCCCATAGGCTTGGGTGTTTTGACACTTTTTCAGTCAGCCCATCCCTTTTTGGAGGCAAAGGAAAAGCCACAAGCTTCATCTTTTTGTCAACAATTAAACCATGTTTCATAGTCTATTGCACTCATCTTCAACAAAATCTCTAAGAATGTCAAGAATATTCAAATATCATACATGAGTAACCTCATTTTTAGACCTATTTTTATAATAGCTTGTTGTAATTTTAGTAAGTGTATTAATAGCATTTAGCCTTGTAAATAGTCCCGAAATGCATTCATCTAGAACCAAAATACCATGTTTCTTCATCTCCTTTTTAGCATGATATAAATTATTGTTTTTAGTCCTATACATGGTGAAATGCTCTTTAATATTCCTATATTGCTTGCTATCCATGTTTGCAAGCTAGCCACAAAGACAAACTCCCCTTTTCTTGGAGATGAGAACATATTTCTGGCTACGGCACTACCATAGCACCCATTTGTAGCAATGCTATCTAAAAACCCTTGAATTCATGAGCATTGGATGGTACCGCATACTACTTTAGTGTATCCCAATTGTAGGGGATGGTTAACACAGATAGTCAAGAATTGAACAACCTGTTTTCCATCCTTACTCTACACATGAGCATAAGAAAAACCATCATCTAATATTTTAGTTCCATCCTTAACTCAACAATGTTCAACTCCCCTAAAATAATTGGCTAACTACATGACTCTTGCACAAAGAAGTGTTAACCTTCACTAACATCTCCGATAGTCATTAGCACACTTGGGCATGCTGCATAAAGTTCTCTAGATGAGTTTTTTACTACCTGCATATGCCAACTTAGTTCTACATCAATAGGCTATCCTCCATTTTCATAAAATTGTGTGCCATGACATTTCTTTAAGACCCATAATCCAAGAGAGCAATGCACGACATCTCTTGTTCACCGATCTTCACAAAATTTTCTATTGTTGCTCATACCCAATGTGTATGTGAGTAGTGGCTACTAGGAATAAAATGAGCATCCTCTTCCTCATGTGCCTATAGTTGCACATCTCCCTTCTACATAGTGCTTCCCCTATGATTAGTACTAGCCACCATGATATTTTTAGCCATAATCTCACCTTTAGCATTCTATATAGTCCATTTTCTACATCAATCTATTTCTTAATAGTAGTAGCTGATGCATCCACATATTCTAATTGAATGTCTTATGCTTCCATAACCTCATCAAGTTGCAAGTGTTCTTGAGTGTGATGTCCCACAAACTACCTCTTTCTTTTGATTATGTCAATATTTTTTTCATGGAACTCATGCTTAGCGATGCCAAGAACTTCACTAAGTGTGAGTTCAACCCTACTACCAAGTGTGCCCTCTTCAAGCACCTTTTTGATATCTATAGAAATTTCAATATCTGATAGTAGCTTGTAGCCAAGCGGCTAGTTTCCTCTCCTCTTTTCTTTTTCCTTCTTCTCTTGTGATGCATATTTCATGTAATCCTCTAGAATTTCCATTTTAGAGGCCTTTTGCATGGCTTAGCTTTGCTTTGCATCATACATTTGGAAGGTCCTATTGCTAAAGGTCCTGGAACCTTCTCATCTCTCCTTCTCTTCTCTTCCACTAAATCATCCATATTATTTGACTCAACAAAGTATGCAAGTTACTATTGTAAATGAACTAAATAACTCATTCCATCAAATTGTGCCACCCCTTGTATAGATTGTGAAGAATCAAGCTCACTGACTCTCGACAACTGCAGGTTAGCTATTAGTCATGTGTGCTTCAATAAGTGAGTTAGGACCTAACTATGGTTAGTAGTTAGACTCCCTATGACCTATCATTCGTTATGTCACGTGTGTGAGTTGAATGAATGAATAGTGAAGAAGAAGTAAGAGAGTACTCTACTTCTATGAGCTCACTCTAAGTTTGTGTCTTGTTCTCCCTCTATGAATCTATAATATGGTATCAAAGTCATGGAGCCATGAGGCTCTGAGAGCCTTTGAGCTTGGAATTGGTATTGTTAGAGCCAGAGTTTGAAGATGAGCTCTATTTCACCTACAAAGGTTTATTGGAAACTATAGGCACACTTGCACTAATTTGTGTCAGAGATTAGAAGGCTTACACTGGAAGAGATTGTGGAGGATTACATGTAGGGTTAGTGGCAAGCATTAGAGCTTGTTAAAGAGGTTATTTGGGACCAATAGAGCAGGTAGTAAACCAATATGAATTGGGCAAATTGCAGCTACTTTTCCAATGGGAAAAAATGAGGCAGCATTGAATATTCTATGCCTCAATGATTGTGGGCATCTTAAACTTTGGTATTGTAGCTTCTGTAGCCTAACGGGTTATCAATAATGCCCAGCATAAGCAGCCTTGAATTAGCCATATTTGGATAGTGTGAATTTTCCTAAATTTCATATAGATGTGGTAGCACGCCTGCAACTATGAAGTGCTTAGTGGTCATACTGAACCATCATGAAATGCTTGGCTATGTACATGGCTTCAACATCATGCATTTGGGAATGATTAATTAGAAGTAAATATTTAGATGTGTGAGGAAATAGCAAGCTAAAACCTATCTTGAAATTTGCAGTAGTTGTACTTGGAAATTTTCAAGTATGTTGAAGCTTGATTAGTACCTCCAAATGCTTGGACTTGCGCCACATGATTTGGATATGTTTTGTGCATGCATTGAGAATTGAATGATCATTTTGGAACAATTTCATGGCTAGTTATGATTGAGTATTGTCTTCTTATAGCTTATATGAAACTTGTTTGACACTGCCACTAGTTGTATGAATAACTATTGATGCTCATATACCCCTGCATTGAACCACAAGGGTCATGGTACATGTCTAAAATGTTTGAAGGATGATTTGAGCTGAAGATATTATTATTTGAGCAGAGAATATATTGCTCATCATTCACAAACTATTGGTTTTATAATGCTTTCTTGTCTGCAATAGCTAGCTTGTTTACATCAGGGGTATGCAGGAGATGAGGTCCACATGAAAATTCTATTGAAGAAGTATTTTTGACAAGACACGAGTTGGAGTTTACTAGTTATTGCATAGTTCTACTATCATAAAGTTAGTGTACTAAAATTGACCTACTTCAACATTGAGGTATCTATGCATCCAAAATGAAAGTTTTGGAACTCTCATGTCTGCAATATGCTCAGATGAGTTGAGTTAAATTAAGTGTAGAGTACAAATAAATGTTACTATGTTGCTTGGATGCTATACAAATATCTTGATCAGTGTTAAGGTTGACTTAGTTTGTAGGGAGTGAAGCAACACTGACTATCAAGACTACAACAAATACATAGAGCTATCATCATGGTGGAAAATGCTAAAAGGTAAAACAATATCATGCAAATAGTGGGTGAGAAGCTAGATAATAATAACTACACTATCTATAAATTCTGTATGTAGAACTTTCTCTTCAAGAAATGCTATTAGGATCTAGTGACATGTGTTGAAGATAAGCCCAAGCTTCATGAAAAGACAACCAACTATTGATGAATTATTAAGGGCACATCCTACTTGGATGGAAAGAGCTTCTAGAGTTTTAAATTGGATGTCACTTTGTATTTCAAATGCTATGGTAATGCAAATCATGAATTGTAAGACATTGGAATATGCCTGGAATATTCTGGTGAGATATTATGCTACTACTACAAGTGCAAGGAAGATACAATTGAAACATAAATTCAATACCATGGATAGGAAAGGATGCTCTATTCAAGAGTATGTAACGGATATCAAAACCATAGTAGATTTGTTGGAAACTATTGGAACTAAAGTAGAGGATGAGGATTTGGTTGTAGTGACCTTGAATGATCTAGGACCTAAATACAAGTCATTTAACACATGTATTTTAGTGAGATCTAAAATGCTAGATTTTAGCTAGTCTCATTGCTTATTCATGAGAGGAAGTGAAACTAGGCTTGGTTACTAGCTCAAGTAGTTTAAAATGTAAAGACACATTATTTTACTCTAATTAGAGAGGCCATTGCAATCATGGAAAGAGTTCTTTTTATGGTAGAGAGACTCAGCAAAATGCATCTCAGTATATAATGCTAGAGGTTGTGGATACTCTTGAGTAAGAGGGAGATCCAACTCTTGAGGCACAAAATCCTAGTAGACTCTATGCATGAAAATTCAAACAAGGATGAGGATTTCCACTATTGTGGCAAGTATGGACACATTGCTTAAGAATTTTTGAAAAAGGAAGCACATCAAAGAGAGAAACAACAGGGTAACAATGCCTTGTCCAGTCATGTAGAGAATGAGAGTGGTGATATGTTATTTTCCATGACTTATATATGGAACAAGGCTACTCAGCAGGAGAAGTTAGCTTACATATGGTATATTGATTGAGTATCAAATCACATGACATCATGTGGAGAGTGGTTTGATGAAATGAAAGTAGGTACAAATGGCTATGTATGCACTAGAAATGGCACTCAACATGATGACATAGCTGATATAAGACTTGTTCCACTAGTCATGCCTAATGGTAAGAAGAAGTAATTATATGATTTTTTGCATGTTCCATCAATCACAAAGAATTTGTTATGTGTTGGCTAGATTTTTGAGTAAAACTTCCACCTATGCCTTAATAAAGATGGCTATTTTACAAAAAAATATGGCAAAGGTTTCAAGATGATTGAAAATGGAAAAAGACATGGTAAAATGTTCACATTGGATGCAAACATTCTTGAATTGAAAGCTACAATGTTTTCTCATGGTGATGTGAGTATCAAAGATATAAATACCTAGCATTAACACATCAGACACATCAATATACAAAGGATGAAGAACATGCAACATAAGGAGATTGTTTTTGGTCTGCCAAAATTCAAATATATTGATTTGGGATAGGTATATTTAGCATGCCAATTTGGGAATGTTGGACATACAGAGAACAATGATAGACCCTTGTAGCTTGTTCACTTGGATGTATCATGGGAATCTGCATATAATGTATCTCTTGTGGAGAGTCTTGATATTATGTGATCTTTGTCTATGATTTCAATAGATACACTTGGGTATACATTCTGAAGCATACATATAAATTTTTGGATAGCTTTATGGATTTTAGATCTCAGGTACAGAAAGAGTTCAACTATTATGTATTACGCTTATGGTTTAATGTTGGTGGTGAATATGTGTCAAAGGAGTTTGAAAAGTACTTGATTAAGCATGGGAGAAGGAGATAGTTGGTGTGAAATTATACTCCATAGAAAAATGGAGTGGTTGAATGGAAAAACAAGGTAATTATGAAAGCAACCAAGGCAATGCTGAATGAGAAAGATATGTCTCTCTCTTACTAGGTTGAAGCAATTCCAACTATTGTTTATGTCACGAATCAAACACCTATAGCTAGCATAAATGAGAAGACACCATATGAGAAAATTTATGGATATGAGCTAGGTATTTGATGGGACCTAAAACGGGCCGGCATCATTCACTAGCCAGACCTCTATCATGCGCTCAACAACCCCACGGCCTCACAGCCAGGAGCGTGGATGACACATACATCATCTTCCTATAAATCTTGCGTTTGTATTATGTCTCATAGTCCAAATCTAACCCAAGTAACACTCCTTAGAGGGAGTCCCAGCACATTGCCAAATAGCACAAAGTACAGACATAGGAGTTCCTCCAACGGCTGACTGCCACTACCTCACTGCGACTCTCCTACACCTTGGGGATTGGCCCCTCGATGCGTCGCTAAACATATATAACACTTCATCGCACATAAACTTCTCTCTTTCATGATTTGTATATTTCCAGGAGATATACCATGCTTCCTCACTTTACTTTCCCCTTAGGCCCAATGCCTAGCCTACAGCTTGGACAACCTTACTCACTCAACGTTGGTCATGTCTCTAGAAAGCAATTGCCATGCATCCAGGAGGTATTGTCTAATACCTTTAAATTTCATGCTTCATGGAAATTGTGAATGTCCTCGTGCTCAAACAATTAAGAAAATCAGTATTGGTGCACATGTGGAAAACATTTCTTTCAATGATTTTGACTATTGCTCGTATGCGGCGTTGCATGAACCTAGCACCAAGAAACCCTCGTGCTACTAGATTTTTTAATTTTTAATTATCCACCAACCTAAATGGTATGCATAAAAACCAGTAAGCTTTTCATCATTCCATTCAACATTTACATACTTTTTATACACTCTACCCCCCTCGCCCGTTTAGGTTGTGCATATTGCATGTGTTTAGGGTTCATTTTCCACAATTTTATTGTATAAAAAGCCATAAAAACTCACTAAAACATAAAGGTAGGGCTTAAATGAGGCTATACCTCATACTTCAGACCCTCCATACATCCACGACATGAATCTTATTTTTTCTTAATTTTCGACACTCAAAATCTATTTTTTCCCTTTTTTTTTCTTATTTTCCCTATTTTCCTTGTATTTTTTGCAATAATTAATGAATAAAAATTCAAAATGAGTTGTGGGCTGTTGCCCTTAGATTCGTTTGTAGCAAAAAGACAAGTTTAGTTGGTGTGTCTTATGATATTTTCCATTTATATCTCAAAAACACCCAATTTTTCCATATTTTGCATATTTACGGGTTTTCACTACTAATTTCATCCACAACACTTATGATTTTCTGATTTTCTGAGCATAAATAGTTGAAAGACATTGCAAACAACATCATAATTGATAATCATCCCATGGAAACAAGAATTCATGAAGCAAATTGCATAAAAATACCATTTTCCTTTGTAAAAATGAGATTACCATTCTTTGCAGGTTGCGGGTTTTTATTTGCCATATCTCGGGACTGATTTCTAGCTACCATTAATGCTCATGATAGTCCACAATCAACAATCTTCATTCCTCTTACACCATAGAGCAATCCGGTCTTCATTGGGATAAGCATCCCTCATTCATTCCTCTTCTTCTTCTTCACCACATGAATCTGCCTTTAGGGGAGAGAGAGGGAGGAGAGAGAAATACTGAAATTAGAATTCTTCATAGAGACCGCCATTGGAGGAGCGAAGCACGGCGATAGAGTCAGCAGGGAGAAGGTAGACAAGGCCAATGATCATTTGCATGGGTTGTGTGCAGCAGGCAAGTTGCCTCTCCATCCTTCATGGCGCATTTTTCAGGTGCCATCTTCCTCCACGTTTTTTCATCCCTCTTCATTCTCTCTCCATGTTTTTTGCTTCATAAGGTGCATAAAATTTTAGAGGGGGGGGCCCAAACTCAGAAGGCATGCTCAATTTGGGCCTCCCAAGTGTCCACATTTTCATATCTTGAGGCCATTTCCCCGTCTGGACTCCGAATTGAGCTCTGAAAAATCATGGGTGTTTAGCTTGGCATCCCGCATTGGCCATAACTCTTGTCGACCCGCATGAGAGTTTGAAAAATTATGAAAAATCAACAAATGTCGCTTGAGCGCCTTTAAAGCACTTTGGCACTTAAAATCGTCCTAGATCGAGCCGCCGCCTTCGACATTTAATATTTTGCCGTTTATATTCATATTTTTTAGCTATTTTTAAGCACGTCTCGGCACCAAAATTCTGCTCTCATTGGCGACCACGGGATAGGGCGACTCAACCCGTCAAATCCCACAGTAGATATGCACAAAATAACCAAAGGAAGCATCAAGCTGATACAAAATAGATACATATTAAACACAGCACAATGCTCACCCTACCGCCTGACAAAACCAAGGCATGACATCCACAAGGAGTAAGCCTAGCATAATCTGATAGAAGGTCCGAGCTAGTCATTAACCAACTGCTCCAACACGGCCAAACTGAAAAGAACTATCAAAGAGGTTGCCCTAAGTGGTGGTCTGAACTACCTACCTAACTAAGGATAACACAACTAGGAGCTCCTACTAGGCGAGGACTCCTATAGCTTGATCAAGAAGTATTTTCTTTCAGCACATTTTTTCTTTTAGGGTTTTGTTTTCTTATTTTATTGACATACTCGGGCATGTAAAAAGGAGGGAGCTGACCGCAGTGACCCAAGGAGAACAGGGCATTCGCCTCAAGACCTGTCTCGGTACCCAAGAACCTACCAAGCCCTCACATGGCGACACTTATTCATTTTTTAATACTCACTTTTATTTTCACTCCAACCTTCCTTATTTTCTTCTTTTCCAGCAAGATGCCACCCCTAGGAAGACAACGATCACGCAAACCTCCCTCAAACATACTTAACCTAAACCTCAGGACTTCATGCCTTGGACGTCGGTCCCCAACAAGAAAAGAAAAACCCCTTAACAAGTACACAAACATGTATAGTATAAAAAACACAGTACTCATAAAGAAAAGATATCACCTAGAGAGGGCCACAAGAAGCTTCCACGCAACAAAAGGCTCCTTCCAAGCTCTTCTTTCGAACCTGTCTAGCACAAAACTCAAACAAAAAACCATTAACCGAACCCGTACTAAACAGACAAATGGCCCTCTTGGCCTAACGGGATCTGGACGTAATATCCAAAGCAGCTAGCCTTCCTAGCTTAAAACTAGATAGGTCATTTTATTCCACGTAATACTGATGTCCTTGGCATATACATCACACCCTCTCAAACTACCCAGGGTGCCAAGGATAGCATATCATAGGTTGACTAACCCCATGCTACTCACGCAAGTTAGCTAAAAGCTTGATCTTGTATGGTTTTTTTTTCTTATAATCTCCGGGTTTTGTATAGCTACAAGTCCAAGCCTTTCCACAAATAACTCATCAATAAGACTGATCCCTTCTTGGGCACTATGAGCTGAATGAATGGACTCAATGGGCTCGCATGTTCCACATTTACTGTAATCTGAATAAACTGGTCATTCAAGCGACTGAGTGTCTCCTTTGGGAGAAAGAATCATAGCTTTGTACTCATTCGAACCTCCCCTATTTGGATTTTCACATAAATCAGTGCTGCGACCCAAACCAGGTAGAGCTTCAAGCCTAGGCACATCACATGGGTGTATCCCAAGGCAGTGTATATTGTCAGATGTATATCCAGTCTTATCCTCTTGGGGGTTCAACAGAATATATCCAGATGGGATCCTTGGCCTTGCATCTGACACTCCTGCCATACTTTTGGAGATTTTTGGTCTCCAAACCCATCTCACATTTCCCTTAATATTCTTGCACTCCCTCAATTTGTTGCACTGGTCTAACGAACTCAATGCAAACTTATCCCTATGGCTAAATGGCCTCACATCCTTATGAACTTTGTGAAGCATAGGTGGACTTTTAGCATTTTGCATCCTCTTTACAAAAGATGTCTTTACTTGTTTACGTCCATACTGTAAATTTTCTTCCATAAGAACCATGCTTTCACTGGAGGGAACAACATCCACCCGGAAGCATGATTCCAACACCAAAGGTCTCTCAAGAGCCTTACTAGCAACAAAATTAGAACCATACACAGAATTCTTATCAACACTCATAGGCCCATTGGTGCGATCCATATTTCCATCACAACTATCTCTCGTGGAAGTGTTGCAAGCCCTAATGGGACTTACATGGCTTGGAACCTGTTCACTGAGAGGCATGTCATTACTACTCATAGGATGGCCATTTTCTGCTTTGAGATTTTGGCCACCAAGGTTCCCCTCATAGGCTACCTTGGTATCAACAAGTGAGCTGTCTTCTTGCAGAAATGATTGGAAGCTAGGATGCACTTATACTGAGTGGGGAAAAATCCAAAAGTTTTCCCAACATTTCTGAATATGACCCTCATAATCGATGGCATGCATTTTTGCTTCCCTTAACGACTTAGGATTCCACAGTCCCACTTGGATTTGCGTATTAATCTCTAAGCCATTCAAAAAGAGCTCACATAGCACATCATCTGCTAATGCACTGGCTCTTCTTGGCCAAAGCCTAAGAGTACTATCTAAGGCTCTAGCATACTCTTTAACAGAAAGATAAGACTCTTGTCTAAACTGCATAAGCTGCCCTAAGACCTGAATCATAGGGAGCTTCTTTTCATACTCATCTAGAAATCTATCGCAAGACTCCTCAAATGAATTGATCGACCCTCTTGGGAGGCTCCAATACCATTTCCTTGCCTCTCCCTTTAGGGTACTTGGGAATACGAGCATCCGATGTATATCCTCGAACCCACTTGCAATGCAAGTTAGGTCATATTCTCTTAAATGAATCATTGGATCCTTATCTAGCAACCCATAAAACACTGGGAGATCCCTATAAAGAGGAGGACATTTAGTCCTCCCTTTTGGGATCAACACCGAGTCATTAAAATCTTCATATTCATCATGATCTTGGTCCAGCCTCTTAGGATCTTTAACTTCTTCCATCCCCGCCCTTTCCGGTGTAGGGGGGCTAATATCCTCATTGACATCCCTTTCTGCCAACTCACTGAGTGGTCTAGGGAGTCCTATAAGTTTCAACATGTCATTTTGATCCCCTCTTGGACGGTCTTCCATACCTTTCCCTTTAAAAGAAAAGTCCATAACGGTTTTATATAAGAGCTTTTGGTCCTTATCTAAAGCAGATTTATCATTACCACTTCTTAAAACTTCAGAACCGTGCCTTTTAAGCAACGGTTTTTCCTTGACATGTAGGGCTTCTAACATCCTTGTGATACCTACTATGTCATCATGGTGGCCCATTACACGGGACGTTTCAACCACAAGCATATTCCATCATATATCCGCACTTTCCCATGGCATTATGGCTTTAGCATGATGACTTGTTGATGCCACAACTACCATAGTTTCCAACATGCTTGTTTCATGCTCTCTAAGTTGATGGATGGTTAAACATGATTTCTCTTGGGTAGAGACCACACCAAGGCGAACCTCGGCCCATGCCATCATATTAGAGGATGGGGTAACCACTAATGGGCTACTCCTTTCATCACATAAATTATCTTCTGCAGAGGACTCATGCTCTACATAGCTAACTAAGTCCATTAGTAAGTTTTGTACAGGGAAAGCCAAGATTTTCCATCCTTGAACAAACCCCATTTTATGGGTAAATTAGGGTCCCTTGAAACCCTAGATTCGAAAACCGCCACTTATAGGCAGCTCCCGGCAGACGCACCACTGATGGGACCTAAAACGGGCCATGCACTAGCCGGACCTCTATCATGCGCTCAACAACCCCATGGCCTCGCAGCCAGGAGCGTGGATGACACATACATCATCTTCCTATACATCTTGCGTTTGTATTACGTCTTGTAGTCCAAATCTAACCCAAGTAACACTCCTCAGAGGGAGTCCTAGCACATTGCCAAATAGCACAAAGTACAGACATAGGAGGTCCTCCAATAGCTCACTGCCGCTACCTCACTGCGACTCTCCTACACCTTGGGGATTGGCCCCTCGATGTGTCGCTAAACATATATAACACTTCATCACACATAAACTTCTCTCTTTCATGATTCGCATATTTCCAGGAGATATACCATGCTTCCTCACTTTACTTTCCCCTTGGACCCAATGCCTAGCCTACAGCTTGGACAACCTTACTCACTCAACGTTGGTCATGTCTCTACAAAGCAATTGCCATGCATCCAGGAGGTATTGTCTAATACCTTTAAATTTCATGCTTCATGCAAATTGTGAATGTCCTCGTGCTCAAACAATTAAGAAAATTAACATTGGTGCACATGTGGAAAACATTTCTTTCAATGATTTTGACTATTGCTCGTATGCGGCGTTGCATGAACCTAGCACTGAGAAACCCTCGTGCTACTAGATTTTTTAATTTTTAATTATTGACCAACCTAATGGTATGCATAAAAACCAGCAAGCTTTTCATCATTCCATTCAGCATTTACACACTTTTTATACACTCTATCCCCCTCGCCTGTTTAGGTTGTGCATATTGCATGTGTTTAGGATTCATTTTCTACATTTTTATTGTATAAAAAGTCATAAAAACTCACTAAACATAAAGGTGGGGCTGAACTGAGGCCAGACCTCATACTTCAGACCCTCCATATTTCCACGAACATGAATCTTATTTTTTCTTAATTTTCGGTACTCAAAATCCATTTTTCCCCTATTTTTTCTTATTTTCCCTATTTTTCTTGTATTTTTTGCAATAATTAATGAATAAAAATTCAAAATGAGTTGTGGGCTATGGCCCTCAGGTTCATTTGCAGCAAAAAGACAAGTTTAGTTGGTGTGTCTTATGATATTTTTCATTTATATCTCATAAACACACAATGTTCTCCTATTTTGTATATATACGGGTTTTTCACTACTAATTTCATCCACAACACTTATGATTTTCTGATTTTCTGAGCATAAACAATTGAAAGACATTGCAAACAACATCATAATGCATAATCATCCCATGGGAACAAGAATTCATGAAGCAAATTGCATAAAAACACCATTTTCCTTTGTAAAAATGAGATTACCGTTCTTTGCAGGTTGCGGGTTTTTTATTTGCCATACCTTGGGACTGATTTCCAGCCACCATTAATGCTCATGACAGTCCACAATCAGTAATCTTCATTCCTCTTACACCACAAAGCAATCCGGTCTTCATTGGACAAGCATCCCTCATTCATTCCTCTTCTTCTTCTTCACCACATGAATCTGCCTTTAGGGGAGAGAGAGGGAGGAGAGAGAAAGACTGAAATCAGAATTCTTCATAGAGACCGCCATTGGAGGAGCGAAGCACGGCGATAGAGTCAGCAGGGAGAAGGTAGACAAGGCCAATGATCATTTGCATGGGTTGTGTGTAGCAGGCAAGTTGCCTCTCCATCCTCCATGGCGCATTTTTAGGGCGCCATCTTCCTCCACGTTTTTTCATCCCTCTTCATTCTCTCTCCATGTTTTTTGCTTCATAAGGTGCATAAAATTTTAGAGGGGGGTCCAAACTCAAAAGGCATGCTCAATTTTGGCCTCCCAAGTGTCCACCTTTTCATATATTGACCATTTTGTGGCCATTTCCCCGTCCGGACTCCGAATTGAGCTCTCAAAAATCGTGGGCGTTCGGCTTGGCATCCCGGATTGGCCGGTAACTCTTGTCAATCTGCATGACAGTCTGAAAATATATGAAAAATCAACAAGTGTCGCTCGGGCGCCTTTAAAGCACTTTGGCGTTTAAAATCGTCCTAGATCGAGCCACCGCCTTTGACGTTGAATATTTTTCCCTTGATATTCATAATTTTTAGCTATTTTTAAGCACTTCTTGGCACCAAAATTCTGCTCTCAGTATTAGACATTTGAAACTGTTTGACAACATAACATATTTGCATGTACTTGATGAGAAATGGAAGAAAGAAATGAAGGTTGTCTTTATTGGTCACTTATACGAAAAAAATGCCTTATAAGTTCTATGTTCCATCTATTCATGAGACTTTGGTTAGTTGTAATGTTGTATTTGATCAGGTAGCATAGTATGGTGCCAAGAAAGTAATAGTTCATGATGACTCTTCACAAAGTATATATGCTACAAATTGACTCTAGGATACTACTAGTGCTAGTGGACCTACACATGATGTGTCTACTAGTGTGAATCCTTAAGCAGGTAAACTACATAGTCATGGATCTTAATCCATTGACATGGATACCTTGTCAATGAGGGGGAGATCAGACATGGATAAAGAAAAAGAGAAGGAAGTAGATGATGTAACAAGTCTATTGAAATCAATTTATGATTCCTCTAATTGCTTGGATAGTGAGCTTGGCATACCTACAATTGTTACACTTGGTATTAAGTAAAGATATGTATGGCCTCATGAGATAGCAGAATCACATATTATACCACAACTACAAAGATCACAGAGAGAAAGAAAACTTGTTGATAGATTTACTTACAATGAATACTTAGCTAAACACTATGCAAGCTCGATTCTACCCATTCATAGTCTACAATTTCTAGGTGCTCTAACCATGTCCAATCACAATCCACTCAAGTCACCCATTTCTCAATGTGCAATACATTAGTCCCTTGGAGTTTTGAGTCTATAATGATCTACTCAATTGTTCATCCGTCCATATCATAATTGATGGTTTTTGCTTTCCCATCAAATGTTTCATCACTAGAGTCACAATTCACATATTTGTGAGAGATACCTTGATGATCTAACTCATCATTAGCTTTCTTATTGGTTGTTGGGTACTCATTTTCCTTAGCAAGGGTCCAATTGTATAGGCGATTAAAAGCAAATACCTTGCTCCACCTCCATTTTGAGGTTTCAATGAGATATTTGAGAGTCGTTAGATCAATAGCAAGGTAGTTGGCCAATGCCCTCTTTAGATACTCAAGGATTTTGTGCAACTCTAATCAATTCATAGGAACATGATAGGTCATAAGGCATGTAGTTTCTTACTCAATCTACTAGCTATCATGTAGAGAGGCACAGAGAGATACACGTTCATTTAAAGTCCCTTTCTAAGTACTCACTCTCTTAGCTACTTTCTTATAATCATCCTCATTATCAAAGTATAGCAAGTTGATTATTGCAAGCATGTGCATCCAATCATATTTTCTCTCTTGACATATATTGTACCTAGTCAAGGGGGCCATTGTTGAGTTTGTTCTATAGTCCATCCTTGAGTACTACAAGGATGGAATTTTAATCGATGATGGGTGAGGTCTTTTAGGTGCTCTTGAACTACTTCTATTCCATTCTCAAAAAACATCAATCCACCTCCCTAGTCCTGAATCACTCTTACACTTGTCATGCAAGTTATCATTGTTTGTACCCTTCATAAAGATGAAATTTGCAAAGAGCTTGTGACAGCAGATTTTTTAGAGCTTATTTTGAAGAAAAAAAAAGCTTGGGAGGCCATAAAAGACCACTTTTCCATGCAAAATGAATCAGTTGTGAATCAATGAGCTGGAGTTTACAAAAATGGAGTTCAATGCCAAGAACCCAATGCAGGTCTGAGTTTGTTGATTGGACTCTGTTTGACCTCCCATTTAATCCTTGAAAGGTTTGGCATTATAAAACACATATGTGATCAATGAGCCAAAAAGGGCATGGTAGTGCCCAACTTTATAGATTTTAATTTCATAAAGCTAGCCAGAAAATCAGATCTTGAATCAGAGTTTGTTTGGGCCTGTGTTTAACAAAAAAACTGCTTTGGCCAAGTGTGAACACAAGAAACTTGAACTACTTTCAATCTTAAGCTTAATTAAGCTTATGAGAAATGAAGAGGTGCATTCCATGAAACATGGGGGGAGGGGGGTGCTTTTTTTTTGGCGCCCCATTTTTGGATTAAATATTTTCATTTTGCTATTGTTGATGATAAGTAAAATGATCCAGGTAATGAGTTCCTCAAGTTCCCTGCCCTCCATTGTGACAAAAAAAATACAAAATGATGCACTAATTGAAGAGATCTTATTTTAGTCTTTCTCTCTCTCTCTCTCTCCTCTCTCCTTTTGTGGTTTGTTCTCATGGATTAGTGTATGAGAGAAGGGGGTGGACTGAGATGAACAATTTTGATCATGCAAAGATGCACGAGTGAAAAGAAGTGTAAATCAAGGTTGGATGGATCATCAATAGTTGTTAAAGGGAGCGTCAGCAAGTCTCCAATTTCAAAATACGTACATCATAAGGCATGATTTCATGAGTAAGTCATTGATTTCATCATTTTATGATACATTTTGGTTGGAAATTGTTAAAAATGATTTTATCCAATTTCCAATGTTCTCAATTATCAGCCATATTGAAGAAATTACAAAAAGTAGTCATAATATAATTTTATGCTAAACACCCAAAATCCAAGACTATGCTATTTAAGGAGAATTACATGGTCTTTGGGTTTTTGTCATGCATATGATGTTCCTATGGGTTGAAATATGATAATATAATCATTCTCAATAAGATCAATTAATCTAAATCAGTAAGTATAAGTAATTTTCTATAAATAAAAAATATTTTTTAATCCAAAAAATAATATTTATGTTTGTGAATATATGGTAGAGCTAAAGCATGAGTTTTGGCTTGAGTTGAGCCTTATCTCTTTGTTAGAGTGGGTTTTATTACTTCTGTAAAAGGAAAAAACATAAGAAATATGCCTTAAACCTACCAACAAATGCATAACTCTAAACGATAGGGAGAAGGGGGTTGTTGAGTGGTTAAAGTACACTGAATTTTGATGTTTTAGGATGCATGTCATAAAGGGTTTATTGTTTTCCAAAATTAAAAGGGTATAGTAGCACAAGAAGGCTCATTACTAGTCATAAGCAATGAAGCAATCACGTATTATAAGAAATGCATGAAAATTTGTCTTTGCACTTTCACCATGTTGATTTCTAATGAATAAACTTGTTTGAGCATAATATTCATACACAATTGTATTGCACGCACCAGATGGTATCATATCTTGGATGCATAGCACCTATTTGTATGAGTGATAACCTATGTTGAGAGTGGAAGGTACCCTAAGCTGTAGGGTTAGAGAGTCCCTTCTTTGGAGGATATAAAGTGAGGTTTTTCTATTATCTCCTGGATTTATCAATTGAAAGATTGAACTTTGTTTTGAATGTGTTCTTTGTGTTCATGGCGCATCTTGGGTCCGATCCGCGAGGTGTAGGAGAGCCATAGTGGAGCAACGGTTATCAATAGAGGGGTGCTCCCTCTATGTGTGATTACATAGAGTATACAACACCAATATGTTTAGGAACTCCCTCTAAGACATAGGGAAATAATTATTTGTTGGACTAAAAATCATACAAATGCAAAGTTGTTAGGCACTCTTGGTTGTGAGGCTGTGTGGGGTGGTCTGAGGTGTATAGTAGTAGAGGTGTGGCTAGTCCCATCATTGAGCTAGTATCAGGCCTATTTTAGGTCTTGAAAACTTGTATCCACACTAGGATAATGCAATTTGGATCACTTTGTTGTGGTTCCTCATGTCACTTAAGCTTCTTTTCTTTCTACTAACGTAATATATGTAAAAGAGGAGGGTGGCTCCATGCTAGAAAACTCACTCATCAATGTATTCTACTATTGTGGATGTCCTACGTGGGCTTGGGCCTCTTCCATCCAATAAATCACTTTCTCAATTATCTCCAAGTGGTGTTTGGAATCAAGGTACTCTTCTATCTTGGGGCTTCCTTTCCTCTTGATTTTAGCTAAGGTTTGAAATTCCACATTGGTTACTTTTATCTATCTAACATTAGTGATGTAGATTGAGCTTTCCCTCTACTCCTTTTTTTTCTATTTTTCTTAATTGAGGATACATCTATGTTGCTAGGTCCTTGTATTGACACTCTAGCTTGTTTGGATTTTTCCCTAATCATCACATTGAGTGGAATTGATGTGACTTCATCATCTAGAGACTCTACTCTAAAAGGCCAAAAAGGCACCCATTGGACAATTGCATTACTAGTAGAAGCCTTCCTTCTAGGATAGTCTACATAAAGGTGTGTAACTTAACATTCATGGTATCTAAGTTTAGCCTTGTCATTGGTAGCTTATTCCTTTTTGGGATATGGAGATGAGGTGTGTCTAGGATGCCCACAATTCTAGTAAGTTACCAACTATTGCAATTGCATTTCACCTCACCATTGTCCCTTCTCTTTGCCCAATGTCTCACGAGAACCGGGATGTAGTCCTTGAGAACTAAATTACCCTCTTCATTGTATGAGATGTGAAGGTTCAAATAGTATTTCTCTTCTAATGGCTCCTCTACATATAGGGTACTAGAGCATCATTTTGTGGAAGAGTTACAATTAGTGGAAGGTATCTAGATATACCAATCAAGTTGATGTCCTATCCTAGATACAACTAATATTTGGTCATTAGGTACTACTTGGTGCCCATATCGGATGCCGTAAGTGCGCGTAGTGAGCATCAGAAGGTCCCCAAGAACAAAAAAACTCTACTTTTTGTACACAAATCAATGTAGAAAGCTTGCACGACATGAACAAGAGACCAATTGGGTGCAATATCCCCCCATGCCTTGTGTGAGCGCTCCACAAAGCATGTATTTCATATATTAATCATCTTCAAGCTCAAATAATAGCCCAAATTACAAAATAGCACGCTCTAGCTTTTGAGTTTACTTTTGTGCCAAATAGAATTAAAGCTAATGGATGCCCAAGAAGTCAGGTGTACCCAAATACAATGTCCAAATACAAATATCTAAATCGTGCACCCATGCGCATACAAAAATAATAAATAAATATCAAGCGCTTTGATAAATAATCACGACAAAATATAGGCACCATGCCTAAGGTATGCGCCCATCAAAATATTGACGATAACTTTGAATATACGCTATCCTCCAATGCTTTCCATTGCCACCACTGCTATCTCTACACATCAACTGAAGCATTCACAATTGTTAGTAAAATAATACAATCAAACTGACAAAAGTGAATACCTAGCAATCTTCAGCTACATAAATAAATTAGTTAGAAATCAATCCTAACCTTAACTTATCACGAGTGCGCACTCTAAACTCATAAACGTTTATTAATTTAAATATGTATTTTGTGAAATAGCCTGCTATGGAATCACCCATCTACACATAAAATTAACAAAGCACCCGAAAAGGATAGGCGTCCCCATCGACTTCTCACACAAAGAATCCACTTTGTGTATGAGCCCCAGTAATAAAATCTTACGGAATCCATCCTAAAACCTCATGGAATCCACCGTGGCATGGCCGGGGGTATGATGCCAGGAGGCATATTACACGGTGGATTCCGTGCCATGGTGGATTCCATAAGATTTTATTATCGGGGCTCATACACAAAGTGGATTCTTTGTGCGAGAAGTCAATGGGGACGCTTATCCTTTTCGGGCGCTTTGTTACTTTTATGTGTACATGGGTGATTCCATAACAGGTGATTCCACAAAATACATATTTGGCACAAAAGCAAACTCAAAAGCTAAAACGTTCTATTTTGTAATTTGGGCTATTATTTGAGCTTGAAGATGATTAATATATGAAATACATGCTTTGTGGAGCGCTCACACAAGGCATGGGGGGAGATTGCACCCAATTGGTCTTCAGATATTTGTATTTGGACATTGTATTTGGGTACACTTGAATTCTTGGGCGCCCATTAGCTTTAATTCTATTTGGCACAAAAGCAAACTCAAAAGCCAGAGCATGCTATTTTGTAATTTGGGCTATTATTTAAGCTTGAAGATGATTAATATATGAAATACATGCTTTGTGGAGTGCTCACACAAGGCATGGGGGGAGATTGCACCCAATTGGTCTCTTGTTCATGTCGTGCAAGCTTTCTACATTTTGTGTGCAAAAAGTAGAGTTCTTTTGTTCTTGGGGACCTTCTGATGCTCACTACGCGCGCTTACGGCAACCGATCTGCGCACCACTACTAGAGCTAGTTGAACTCCTCTGCATAGTAGAATGGCCTATTTATTGGATATTAAAATTGCTATCATGGTTGAGGAAAACGCAATATTCATGCCAATTTTCGATGAATAGCTTCATTCCCGTATCCACCATAATTCATGCAAGATCTAGTCTATGTGACCATAAGGAATAGTGAGTACAACAAGCACCTCATGATGCATCATACTATAGCCCTGAAATAGAAAGTTGGATAAAATACAATGAAGGACATTTAAAAAGGGCCACATCACCATAAGTGGTTGATTTGGGATCACATTCTAGCTAGATTATGATGATCATGGGGATGTAAGGATTAGGCTAGGGATTATTTGGATTGCACATGGGAGGAGTCACTTCTAGGTCAGAAGGCCTCTCCCAAGTTATAGAAAAAGGTAGACCAATCCTTTTTCATATGGCAGTATCACAATTGAAATCTATTGACTAGGTTCAAAAGCATATTTCTCTATAAATTTGTCTAGTATGAGGAATTAGATAGGGTTGTGGTAAAAATCCAAAACATGCCACTCCATCTCATCTTCAACTTTCTTGGAAGCTTTCCCATCAAACATCTAAAGATGAGTTCTACTTGCTCTTGTTCAAAGATCCACTTCTTAGAGAGTAATTTGATTGATGTTCTTGCTAAATTGGACTTTGGGCATGTGAAAACTTTGATAGCCACACAAAGATTGGAAACTATAAATTTTAGAGGTGCAATTGCCTCAATGCCAAACACAATCTTATAAGGAGTGAGTCCTATAGCCACATTGAAGGATGTGCAATAAGCCCATATTCCCATTGGCAGCTTGGTATCCCAACCTTTCCTATGATGCTCAACTAGCTTTGTAAGAACTTTGCAAAGGGACTTGTTTGTGGATTCGGCCAAGTTGTTGGCTTGTGGATAGTAATGGGAGGATTTCTTATGAATCACCATGAGTAAAATAGTCATATTCTTGATGAACTTATTAACAAAGTGACTCCTTTGATCACTCAACAACCATAGTGGGTGAATATATATTTGAAGAAGCACTTCACTACCATTGCCAAATTGTTGGGCAATGTAATATTCCCGCCATAACACTTCATATCAAGAAAATATTTTGGGCATGAGATCTTTTAGAAATTACTCATTAAGCTATCACATAAGTGATTGCATGTAATTTTCTTAATATTGAGTCTTGCATTAAATAATTCTGCAATCCGACACGAGAAGATGCCTCAATGTTCCCAAAAAACAAAAAGCAAAGACACCTCATAAATAATATTATGAAAACTTGATCATAGTTTTATCTACATTATATTTGATTTAGCATTCCTAATTCCATTTAATGCATCAAAGATTGCATTGATTTTGTAACCACAAGACCAATCGTAAAAGCCTTAATTGTAGAGATAAAGAATACACAAGAATGAGCATGATATTGAGTAAGTTAAGTATCAAAGAGTAGACATGACTTTATAAACTAGATAAGTCATGAGGTAACTTGACCAAAAACCACCAGATGAAGTTGTTTTGAAGAAAAAAAGATGTACATTGTTCATTAAGCAGGACATAGCCTCATGATCCACATAGAATTTGAAGTGAGTTGACAAAAAAATAGACCAAAATTTCATGACATGTTTTACACCTAGAGGGAGAGAAAGCATAAAATAATCATACCCATGCCACCATCCAATAGGTAGTCAATCAAAATGTATTTTTAATAAAGGTCACTTGCGTCTTGACAAGTAGCCAAATGAATAGTGTGGAGAGGAGTATGCCGCATCCTTCGCCGTATAGAACCCAACCTTGGATGTATCTCATGGGGAGCTTTCTGTTGACCTATAGTGTGTTGAATTCCACCTTACAGACGTATTGTCATGCACCCTTGGATATGTTGCATATCTTAGAGACAATGACTTATCCATTAGGGCCAAAAACGCTTCAAAAAATGCACTTTTGTTAATCACGGGATTAAGGAAAGGGCCAAAGAGAGTTTGTCACGTGTGCAAGAATATGGTATTCTTGTCTCCTCTTTTTTAGAGATAGTGGAGTCCATTTCGTGATTTACCATATTTATGCAAGTTCCAAAGACGTTATTTACTTACAAATCTGACAAAAATACATGACAGAGATGTGATGAAATTAATAATGAGTTTTTTGAAAGTCGGGAGATCTTTCAATATTGTTTTTGGCGCCCAATACATACTCATTTGGGTTCTTGGCGCTACTTTTTAGTTCATTCACCCCTCTTTGAGCTTCTTTCTCTGCGCTTTCATTCTTTTCATGGCTTCCTCCAGGCGCCCTTCTCGTTTAATACACTCTTGCACAGTCTATAGCCAGGGAGTAGATGGAAATTTTGAGCCCAAAACCTTTGCTGTAAACGATTGGGTTACCATGCTGCCATCTTGCAAGGGCTTCCATAAGGTGAAAAGAAGAAAACGAGAAGATATAAAACATCACTGGAAGGGGCGTATCATTGCCTTCAAAATTATGCCCAAAGGCTGGTTTGTGAAGGTGCAACATGTTTACATGGCCAAGGATATGCACTTGCCTCCAAACGAACGTGTTCCCCAACAAACACATTGTAAGTTATAAGTTGAATAACATATATAATTATTTTCCATTTATGCAAGTTCTAACAAACGGTTCGTCATTGTAGATATCTTTTCGTCAACAAGTATTGAATGGCAACCTGTGGAAAGCTTAAGTGGGACTTTCCATGCCATTCATAAGGTATTGGCAGACATTATTTATGCCGATCAAACTGTGTCTTTTTATAGTGAATGCAAGATTTTTATATATTATGCACATTATGTGGTTCCCTCTAAAGCGAATAGGTATGGGAATATCGAAGATTTGCCATTGCCAAGTCTTTCATCTCTAAATTGGGAGATTCCTGACAAGGTAACAATGCAGAGTTTCAAATTCAAAATATCTCAGGATATTAAAAAGTCCATGATAGCTGGAAGGATCTCAAGAAGAATACGTTTATCATGGTTTGTACCCCTCCATATCTTCGTGGCTTGCTTCAAAACAGCAAATTTACAAAGAATGAAGGTATCCTGGTTAAGTAGAAACTTTTCGGAAGAGGATTTGGACAACACTATAGGGATGCATTGGAAATCTAGAGAGTGCGATCATAAAGGTGATATCTTAAGGTGCAGTGCATGCCCTCAATCCTTGGCTTTGGCTTACAGTATCCCTCGCCAAACTCTTGCTTTGGGCTTTGATTACATGCGATACAAACTAAGATTGGGTATTTGGGTTCCCTTGGATTCTGATACAGATAACACACCATACAAACTTGTGGTGCACGTTTTTTCGCATGAAGAAGTAAAGAAGGTGAATGTTACTTCCAATTGGAGTCTGAAAGATGTGAGGGGTACCTTGGAATTGCTAGACAATACATCCCCTAGATATAAGTTCAAAGTGAATGGTGTAACAATTGGTAAAAGAGCCGAGCACTCTTTCTTTTGTACGAGTTGTTTGTCTCCCACAATTGTGAGTTTGGGGCCTTGAGAATGAAAACTTGGCAGGAATTTATCTTAATAGACTGTCCTTAAGATATTTTTTAATGGGAACTTCATAAGCTATCGTGAAGCAAGTCGCCTTTCGAATGTGTATAAATAAAATGTACATTGCATCCGATTTACAAGTGAAAATTTTCATTACACAATGAGGTACAAAAATTGCATAAAAATATACAAAGCCAAAATAATAAGGCTCGTGTATAAAATGTACATTACATTCGATTTACAAGTGAAAATTTTCATTACACAATGAGGTACAAAAATTGCATAAAAATGTACAAAGCCAAAATAAAAAGGCTCGTGTATGCTTATGTTTGCTATTTTCATTCTTTATCGATTTCTTCAAAGATATTTTTTCTCACAGGGCCTTTCTTTGATTGTTGAAAAAATTTAACCTTTACAGGTAGTCTCTTTTCTTGGGGCTTAAGAGGGGATGGATCAAATTTAAGAGGAGAGAGCACTGGCATTCCTTTTTTCTTAGACTCTGCAGCAGTGGTCCCATTGCCTTTTCCCTTGCCCTTGTCTTTACCATTGCCATTGTCCTTACCCTTTCCCTTGAACTTTCCCTTGCTTGTGCCCTTGGCCATTGAAGTTTTGGGAGGAAGAGGGGAGTCAGGATCATACGGTGTGATTGCTTTGTCTAGAATCAGCTCGATGCATCTCTCCCTTATCCACCAAACATATGATTCAGGATAGTCTCTACACTGTAAGAATAAATATTATAAGTTAGTGAAAAGACATCATGATAAGGGTTACACAAACATCAAATGAAATAAACTTACATTCACTCCTTCTATTTGTAACAGCTTTGAATCCACTGTTCTGCAAATGTTTGAGACAACTCTCCATCCACAAGAATGCGCATCGCTTTGCAATGGAACTTCTTGTAGAAGAAAAGTATACGGCCTTTGAGGATCAGCAAGATCCTCGTATGTTGTATCCAAAAATGTAGAAACGAGTCTACTAGCACTGCAAAAGGAAGCTTTGTAAGTTCAAAATATTATTTATAAAAGAAATCAAAGTAAGTAATTTTCTTCCAACATACATTTGTGCTTGACCGTGAACACCGCTGAGAGAATTCATAAAGATAATTTCCCTTGAAAGACAATTAATGTAGATGAGACTCCAATGCCCTCTACAAATTCATAAAAGAGGTGAGTAGAAGGGTGAAAGAAAATGAACATAAATTTTCCTCTACAGAAAAAGAAAAATACCTTTCTACATAAGGGAAAAAGATGTGGTAATTTCTCACACTATCGAAGCTACGAAAAAATGGTGAAATATTAGAACCAGATTTTGCAAAAAGTCCCACAGAGAGAAGTGGATCAACAATGTATATGGTTCTTCGGATATCGAGAGTGAGAGAGGAGACCAATGCCCTGCAGATAATAGCAAAAGCTATTCAATACCAATTTCATCCAAAATATAATTGAACCTATAAGACTTAACTTATGCAACAAAAAACCTTACCTTATGCAACAAAATACTACGGAGTCAGATAGTTGGACATCCCTTTTTTCCAACATGGGCTTGTCCTCGGGAGATATACTAAGATATTCCTCCTCAGGTTCCCTAGCAACATTCACAAGAATCTGCCCATACACTTTGCCCATCCTCTCGCTGTTGACGGGAGCAAGTGATGCGGCTTTCCTCTTGTAAACATCGTCTTCAGTTTCAAACACCTCCTGATTTTCTTCACTCAAGAAAGCCTCTTGCTAGGTGGCACCCCTTGTAGGGTAAATGTCACTAACATCCTCAACATTTAGCTTTTTCTCTTTCCTGGACAATTTTGGGGGAACGTTAAGGATTTCAAAGGCTTTTTGATCATTGGAAGGCAAGGGCCTCAGGACTTTGTCAAACCTATACCTCACTCTGCTAATGATGCTGAAATCTTTATTCATAAGGGTGATCCTATGAGCATGGGCGGCAGCAATGTAAGCGTCGTTCATGAAATCAATAACAAAATCTTCTGCGGCCTCTTGCAGGGCAAGAATGGCTGAGAGTTGCCACTTCTTATTTAGACCAGAGACAGTTGCCACTTGAGACAATCTATCAGAGATCTCTTTAACCACCCTTATAAAAGTAGCTTTTGGAATGACATGCTGTGTAGCTCTCTGGGCTTTCCTGATCTCACTGAAACATCTCTGCATATAGAAGAACCTGGACTTCCTCTTTCTCTTTTGTGGCTTGGGGTGTTCAGTGGCTTCAGCAGATGTGGGCTCAGGTACCATTGTAGGGAATGAATCTTTCACAGGGTAAGTCTCATCCTTTGCTTCCTTAACTTCAGGTGAAGAAACATTTATAGAAGATATAAGGACAACACCTGGTGTAGGGGGGATTTCTGTTGTAAAATGCTGTGGAGCCTGTGATGGACTAGCTTCTTCTACCCCCTTAGATTCATCAAATTTTAACTTTCTTCTACCCCCACTGTCCTTCCCATCTAGATACACTCTTCTTGCAGTTTGCTTTGTCCTTGCCATCCAGAAAAGCAAAAATAACAACCAGAAGGACAATAACTGAAAGACAAATTGGCGAGGAAAGTGATGAAATGAGCAATTCCGATACGGCGCGATATGAACAAAGCGAGCAGAATGGAACAGCGCCTTCGCTCCGTATTGGAGATCAGATGCCGATACGGCGCGATATGGAGGAAACCAACACTGCGTAAGGAAGCCCTCGCTCCGTATTGGCACGATATGGAGCAAACTGCTGATACGGCGCGATATGGAGGAAACGAGCACACTGTTTGGACGCCCTCGCTCCGTATTGGAGATCAGATGCCGATACGGCGTGATACGCAGGAAACGACCACACCGTTTGGACGCCCTCGCTTCGTATTGGTGATCAGATGCCGATACGGTGTGATACAGAGAAAACGAGCACACCATTTGGACGCCCTCGCTCCGTATCGGCACACCTCTTTTTGCTAGCGAAAAAAGGACTTGTATCGCACCGTATCGGCAAGCAAGGCGAGAAGCGCTCGAGAAATGAAAAGTGTACACGTCGGAAAAATGACCACTTATATACCCAGGTAAATCATGACACGTGTCCGATACTGATTGTGCCACGTATCTGCATTTATGGTCCGTATGCTACGTGTCAAGTAATGACTGGTCCACTTGTTCGCCACGTGGTTATCGGCCACGTGTTGCCCAATGGCTACTGCCACGTGTATGAGACTAACGGATACTGCCAGGTGGCATAATCCGCGCCTACGTAAGGGTGTGTTTCTTATCTGTACGGCTTTTTTTGGTTTCCGACCTCTGTTTGTATTGCTGATACGGCGCGAGAGCGACTGTTGGTTTTCTTCGCTTTCCTCTCTTCGCTTCGTTTTGGAGATTCTGTAGATCTAGTCTTCTTTCAGCATTCCCCAAGCTCATGTGACCACCTTTGTTGTGGCTCTAGCGCTTCTTACTGGGATCACCGATACGGTGCGAGGGGGCCTTTCCGCCTGAATCATTTCTCTCTTATCGCGCCGTATCGTCAAAAGTTGGAAACATGTCTGAACCCATACAATCCAAGGTTTCTTCAGGAACTGGTAAAAGAAGAAGGCTTTCAAAAGGCTCAAGTGCATCAACATCTGATCAGCCTGTGCATTCTTTTTCCTCTCCATCCTCTGCCACCAGTGTGAGAAAGCCAAGTACATCTCCAGGGAAGCGAACGTCAGTAGTGAGAGGTCAAGGAGTATCAGAGCTCATTGATATCACTCCATCAGAGAGGCTACTTGATTTTATGCTTCAGAATGGAATCGATCTCTCATTCTATGGAGTTGTGAAAAATATTTTTAATCCTGATTGGGAACTTGACAAAGTTCTGAAATCTTGTGAAAAATATATTATGGAGGACTTTTTGGAGTTTGAAACTCTTGCAGGTCCTTCTGTTGAAGTTGGCACAATTGAATATGTCCATGTTCCCATTGGGTCAACAGGAAATGAAAATGCAGTATTTACTAGAAAGTGCAGGGCCCACTCTCTGGAGAGGTTTCATTCAACAGACATATTTTGCTGCACTCATTCCAAAAACTGCAAGATGATGAGAAAATCTGCTGCTTTTATTATTTTCAGCCTTGTCAAATACCCTGTGAAAGCTGAGGAGCAACAGTTGGAAGGAGCAAAGACTGCCAGCTTTTGCATGTTGGATGATCTGGCAGATGAAAGGGAAACAGAGGAGGTTGTAGATACAGATTTTGAGGCTTCCATTGCTGAGAATTTGGATGTTGCTCACTTCAAAGTTGAGACTATCACTGAGGAGAGCCAAGGAGATACAAACCCTCAACTTGATGAGAGTTCTCACCATATTGTTCCTTCCCTACCATGTATACCTTTCAAGGACAAGGAGTACATTTTACTATCAGATATTCAAAAACTTTTTAATCTCAGGGAAGATTATTGTCTTGCAATTATTGCAGAGGCTTCTGATGCTGCAAATGGGATAATTGACACAGAAAATGAATCAAAGGAAGAGATTCTGAAACTTGATAAAGAAACTCTAGATGATAAGTTTATTGATGCTGGTGAGGAATTCTCTCTTTGTTTTGAAAAGACCAAAGAAGCTGAGAAAGAGTTGAGTATTACTCATGAGGACTTCGATCGCATTCAAAGCGAGCTCGGCATTTCCAATTTTGGAAGAGAGGAGTCTGAATATGTTAAAGAATTGACTAACACCAATGAGACAGCATCATCAATTAATTTATGGAATCTGTTTAAATTGGAGTACGATGAAAATCAAGTGGTAAGATAATTTTGAATTTGCTTTTACACATTGGTAGGTTTACATTTCATGCTCATTCAGTATGGGTTTTATTTGCAGTTGGAGATTGCCGATACAGATAACTTCTTGGGGCGTGGCAAAGGATCGAGAGCTGCTAGTAACACCACCAAAGACATTGCACTCGGCCACTACTTGGCTAGGATTGACCCTGAATCCTTTTTTGTACTTCATAGTAGTTTCTCAGAGGACGCAGCATGGCCGATACTTTGTATTAAAGCTCTTACAAGGCTTCTAGGTTTCTCACGATTACAATATAATGCCCACAAAATAATATTTTTGGAAAAGACTGCAGCAATTAGGATTTTTGGCTACGGTCCAGGTTACTCTGCTTCTAGAGCAGGATACTTTTTGGCATTTTCATCCTACGCCTTAGCTGCAGACAGAACTGATGTAAAATCTATAGCTGGCTACAAGAGAAAAAAATTTCTACGTTATAGAGGAAAGATTCATGAGGAGGAAGAGAATGTGAGAGTTTTGGAAAACTAGCTTTGTATATATTCTTTCTTATATATAAAAGTGCGATTGCTCATGTGTCATTGCTGTCTTTTATTTGCATTCTTTGAAGTTGTCGTCGAAAAAACCAGTTGAATAGCTCCTCCAAAGCATTGCTTTTTGTAACTCCTCCCCCATGCCTTGTGCTTCGAAAATAACTTGTGCGTGCTTGATAGTGGGATTTTTCCATGCCTTGGTTGCTATAAGTTGCTAAGGGGCCATGCTCCTCCACAAAGAAAGGTCCATGAATATGAAGAATATGCTGCAATACAAAGCAACACAAATTTTATACCAATTGAAAAACCTATCAAAATAAGCCGATATTAAATAATTATTACTTTACCAGATAAAAAGTGATATCTTTTTCTCCCCATGCCTCTTTTATCGCCTGAACAAGCTTTGTGATTGATCTTTTGAACTCTTCCGCATATGTATATGTTGTCTTATGTTGCCTGAGGAGTTTCAGAAAAACATCAAGGTGTATCCAGACCTCCATTCTAAGAAACGCAAGCCTCGGCGTGCTTGCAACATTTGTTGTGATCTCACATAGCTCTCTCCAATGCTCCCAAGCCGCATTCACCTGCTTTCCTGAATGGTTTCCTAAGAATCGTCTAGCTTTTGAGCCTCCCATAGAGACATCGGCCAAGATATCTCTTGTTTTTCCTGAAAGTATTGGATCCTTTCTCAAGTGAACTTGGCCCCCATGAAATCCCATTTTCGATAGCAATGCCCCGCATTTATCAATACACTCATCTGATAAAGATAATGGCTTAATGGAATATGCGTAGTCAAGATGCAACCTGAGAAGCTTATCGATTATTCTAATCTCTGCATGCAAAGTACAAATATGAACATTCTTAAGAGAGATGGAAAGAATGGGATCCCATATGTCTTCTATGTTTTTAAATTTACTCAAATCTATAGAGTCTCTATTTGGGGCTCTTCTTACTGGTCGCAAACTACTCCAATCTATGGATCCAATACTTTCCATGCAATAAATGCAAGGATATATTGCATTTGCACCATTACATATTCCAAGCATACATTTGATAGTTTTCAAATCAGCACTCATATGCCATTCCACATTAAATTTACCAACCCCATCAACTACCAACATTTCGCCTTCACTTTGAGACTTAATGATATTTGGAATACCTGTATGGTTGAACAACCATTTCAACGTTTGATGATTTTCAATTGGTACCTGGGCTGCACCAATCCACCAAATCTCCATCTCGGATTGGATCTTATGCAATGGAGCTTTGCCCTCGCCATTGCCATGGTCCAATGCCATGTTCATGAGGCAAATGCTAATTCTTTCCATCTTCTGTCCCTTTTGAATCTGTGCTTCATCCAACTTCAAGGCAAACTTTAGAACACCATAACTTTCTTCTACTGTGATTTTATACATGTGAACCATTGCAATTTGCACCTTTTTTAGATCAACCCATATATTGTTAAACTCATTGTAATAAAAAATTGCCTATTTTTTTTGTTTTTCATAGGACATAGACCTTTCGATGTGAAAGTAATCTCCAAAAACATGTGGAATCTTGCGATTCATGGAAATTCTTGCAGTGGAAACTGCAAGGGATCGGGGCAATCCAAATATAGTTACCCTATTGCGTTTAAGATTTTTAAACCATAATCCAGAGATAGTACGGTAACCTTTTCGACTTATACCCACAGTATCGCATGTCTCTACGATTTCATTTGCTTTCACTGTGCCTTTTAAATCCTTCACTAACTCTCTCAGAGTTGCACCTCTCAAATCCACATTTTCTGGTGACTTAAGAATCCTCAAAATTTCTTTCTTATTCATGGTTTCCTTCAAAAGTTTGATTCTTTCCTCATTCTCTCGGATATTTATGCCTAATATGTTAGAGACATATTTCTTTGTAAGATTTAGTCTCCTTTTCTTTACTCTCTCACACAAGCTGGTTATATTTTTTAATGGTCTTTTCCTCTCTCTAAATCCTACTGGAGTTTCTCTCAAGCATATTAGCTTATTCTGCAATGAATTGTTAATATTTTTCAAAATATCAATCTGACTTGTCAACTCTAAAATTTTTGTTTGTGTAGTTTCTAGTGCTTTTTTCATTTCGTGCACTTGAGCTACATATGTGTAAGATGCAGAGTATAACCTCATACAGTAGCCAAGCATTCCATTGTAACCTTCTCCAGCATATCTTATATAGTCATGGACATTCAAAAAAGGAGGTGGTTTACCTGTAGAAGGATCCCTGGGATAGATATTTCCATCCACCCACAAATCTATATGCTTCATTCCTTGTGTTCGCAACCTGTTGGCTTCAATCTCATCTATCAATACTCGATGATGTATACTTCTCCAAGATGTGTAAGTCGGATCTAGCTGAATAGATAGCTTGTATTTACGTGTGCTTGCTCCTGTGTTATTTGAAGTAGTATTGCTAGACATTCTAGCAAATGAACCGAGCAAGAATCTCACAGTGATAGAAAGCAAGTGCAGCAAAAGGAATGGTAAAAGAGAATAGTGTATAGAAAGAAAACGCGGGAGCAAACAAATGTGAAGTTCGTACGAAAATCTCGAAAATACAAAATCTCTTGAGTTCCAAGACAATAAACGGCTGAAAAGGTGACCCCTGACCTGGATTAAAAGATGAGGGCAATTAATGGCCGACCTCTTCAATGAACCAAATATTCTCTCATTAATCACATCTGGACAACCAAATTTAGAGGTTTTATTCTTCCTAAACCTCAACTAATTAGCAACTTAATCACTTTCTTACAAGTGCCATTTTTGAAGCGTTTTTTGGCCCTAATGCAATTAGTTCCTTGACAATGGAATCACTTTGCGGATTCCCTTGCTAACAATGCTTACATGGAAGATGTATTTTTCAATTGTGATCTAGGGGAGCCCTTACAATTATCTCCTAACATTAGCCTTGGATTACTTTGGGATCATCTTGCTAACAACTCATATTTCAACAACCAATGGTGAGTTTGGGTTATGAGTCAGGTAGCAAGTGGGCACCTTCCTACTTTGTCATGGACACATCATATTGTGTATCGTCATATTCCTTGGACACCTTTTGCTATTTATGTAGGGGGGTTAGCTAATAACCTGATGCACTTAGTATAGGGCCTCAAAAGCCTTATCCTTGGTCATTATTATGCTCTAGTAGAGTAATGTTAGGACCAATGGATTGTTTCAATAGTATGTTGTATCGAATGGTAGTAAAATATTTTATTTCATAAGACCAAGAGGGCCATTTTTTTGATTGTAAAATGTTATATGTCTTTAGACCAATAGGGCCATACATTTTTTTAGAGTAGGTACATTTAATGGTTATTGTTTTAGTGATTGCATCACATAGGTTAGATGAAGTGCCTGCAGGGAGCCTTTCCTACTATGTGTAGGTTCTTTTTGTGGCCATTTGAGGTGGTATCGTCACCTTTTTTAGTGTTTTTCCTTAAGCTAATAGTGTTATATGTGTATGCGAGGGTTATTTTCTTTTTGTTTTTGGGGATCGACAATTAAGGCATCAGGTCCTAGGGTTAGTAGGTATATCTAGGGGAGATTTGAGTAGTTGTCTACCTCTTGTTAGGACATTGATAGGCATTAAATACATGTGATAAAGGATAGTCCTTGTGACCCTATCCTTCCTGCTTGTTAGGCAGTTCTCCTAAGAGTCCCTCTTAGTGTGAGGCAATTAAGATAAGCCTACCAAAATAGCAAAGAAGAGCAAGTTTTGAATATATCTAAAGATAAAAGTTACAAAGGTGTGTAAAAAGGATTCTAACCCCTCAATTAGAAAAGAAAAAAGGGAGAAAAGTCTTACAAGCTATTGATTATCGCCTTGTGGAGGCTTGGTAGGTTCCTAGGGACGAGTCAACGGATGCCTTGTCTTTCTAGGGGTAGTAGCTAGATAGAAAAAAGGGAAGGTTGGAGTGAAAATAAAAGTGAGTGAAAGAAAAGGATTAAGTGTTTCCTTGGGAGAGCTTGGTAGGTTCTTGGATACCAAGTCAGAACACCTGAGGCCAATGCCCTATTTTCCTTGGGTCAATCTACACTCAGCTCTCTCCTTTTTACACGCCTGAGTATGGAAACCTTGAGAGGCAAATGTGTTAAAAAAAAAGACTATTCTATAAGAGTCCTCGTCTAGTAGATTCAGGTCCTAGTCCAATTCTCCTAAGTTAGGTAGGTAGTTTAGACCACCACTAGGATGACCACTTTGATAGGCTTTTTAGCTTGTTCCTATTAGATCACTTGGTTAGAGGCTTGCTCTGAATATCTGTTAGATTATAATGGGCCCATTCTTTGTGGATTCTCATGCCTTGATTTTATTAGGGGGTACGGCAAGAGCTATTCTTGTGCTTTGTTGAGTATATTTTTTATTGCAGCTTGGTGCTTTCTTTGGTTGTTGTTTTGTGCAGATCAATTGATGGGATTTGATGAGTTGAGTCACCCTATCCCATGGTTGCCAAGACAGTAGCATGTAAAGACCTATAAAGTGCCAAAAAGGAGCGGATTAATGTAAATTTTATGTGGTAATTTAGAGATGATGGAAGAGAAACATGAAGATTCGACAAATGTTTAGAGACTAAGGAAGACAAAAATGCAAATTTGGTTGTTGCCATGGTTGTGTATTTTTAGTAATTTTTTCAATAGTCAAATTAAAGAGAGATGGCTTTCCTATCATTTAGGATGTCAAGTTGGACATGTTGGATTTTTCAAATTTGAAATCGGGGCATCCAATGGAAGGAATATGAGTGGTCAATGGACAATTTAAAGGTAAAAAGTGACCAACAAAATGGATAACAAATGGGCATGGGCCTTTAGGGGTCCCATAGGCCTCTAAAAGTTTTTGTGGGTGGCAGCCACATTTTTAAAATGGCATGTGAGTAGCAAACGGCTCCCCATGGCGACCGTTTGCATCAAGGAGCGGTGTGGGAGCTACAAACAAGCCACCCAACAAATCATGACCAACATCTTCTTCAGTTTTTCACTCTCCATTGTTTCTCTCTAATCAAACAATGGATGCCTGATGGAGAAGCTAAAAAATCAATATTTATCTCTACTCTCTCCTCTTGATACATGTTCACATGTGTGATTCTATGGGAGAAGGGGAAGGAGTTGGATGCAAGATGCTGATGGAATAATGGAACTTGATCAAAGAAGATCGTAGATTGGGTGGTGAGAGAGCATTAACGGCTAATAATGAGAATCAACGGCTTTCCAACCATTAAATACGTGCCTCCAAAGCCGGGTTTCTATGCGTAAGCAATCATTTCATTTGTTTCATGATAAATGTTTGATGAAATTGTTTGTAAATGGATGCCTTTGATTGAAAATGCTAAAATTTTTCAAAAAAATTGAAGAAAACTAGAAAATTTAGTCATTTAACAATTTATATAAAAACACACAAAACCCACAATTATGCAGTTTTCATAGAAATGATGAATTTTGAAGGTTTTGTTACGATTTTGGGATTCATATGGAGTAGAAATGAGTATAAAATCAACTCTTTGTGATTTTCATTAGTCCCAACTCATAGACCAAAAATATCAAAATTTTTAATTAAATTAAAAAATAAAAATAGTGAAAACTTTAAAAATTTTAGTTTTTTGCATTGAAAAAATAAGTAAAAATATGCTTTATGTTTGTGAATATATGATATGGCTAGAGTATAAGGGATCGGCCTCAATTCAGCCTTATCTTCATGTTAAAGTTTGTTTTTACCACTTTTTACAAGAAAAACACATGAAAAAATCGCTCTTTAAGCCTATCAACGATGCATAACCTAAACGGTAGGGGGAAAGAGGGGTTTTGATGTTAATTAGTTACTAATAAAATTTAAAATTATAACCTATTTTCTTGTGCATATCATATAGGAAGTTCACAATTTAAGTTTAAGAGGATGAAGCAGTACGAGCATACTCGGTGTTGACCTTTAGCAATGCAACATTATTTATAGGCTCAAATCATTGAAAGAAATGTTTGTTACACTTCATAATGTTAATTTATAAATCATAAAATGTTTGAGAACTATGGCATTCACAATTGCATTGTGCATATTACATGGTGTAATTGTTGGATGCATTGCAATTGTTTTCTTATACACATGACCTAGGCTAAGTTGTGAGATACGTAAGCTGTAGGTCTAGACGATCGAGTTTCTTGGAAAACTGTTAACTAAGGAAATGTCTTATCTCCTACAATGTTTTAAAATAAGTGAATTTTGTGACATTTGTGTTATTTGTGTTAGCTATGCATCGAGGGACTAATCCCCGAGGTGTAGGAGAGTTGTAGAACAACAACAAAGGCAAGACAAAGAGAAGATTGATTCCACAACCATCAAGGCCCTAGAGAAAGTTGGGCATGAACTAAAACAATTTAATGGTCAAAATGTCTCTATTTTAATTCACTTATATGTTGAAAAAATGCTCTTCTTTGGTGTACCACAACATGCATGGAGCCGTTATTTTGCCAGACTAGCCAAGCATAGTCTTCAAGAAAGAATCCATGGTCTTTTTCAACAAGATATGGATTGGGCTACATTCAAAAAAGCCCTACGTAAAGAATTACTCTTAGAAGACTTTGACCTAATGATAAAGAAAAGTCTCACTGAATGGGTTGAAAACCCCAACAAAGGTTTAGCTGCAACAGCTCTATACCATGATTTTGAAAGTAAATTTGAACAACTTGATGCTAAAGACAACCAAAGTATGGAAGGTCAGAAGATCAAATTATTCGTTAAGGATGCAGATCCCATTCTGCAAGAGAATCTTCTTGATCGCCTAGAAGATGCTACCTCCGAATCAGGAGTCAAGATTGTATGGATAGATGTTACTAATATAGTTAACATGATTGCTCGAAGAGAGTGGATGCAACTAAGATTGGGCTCTACTTCAACTTCAACAACTCCATTGATGGAGCTTGTTCCACCTTCAAAATCCCTTATTCCTTTGACTAATCAACTAGCTCTTTCTTCTTTTGTTCCTTCTAAAAATGATGTAATGGATGAACTTATTAAAAGCATGTGTGACCTTCATTTGAATCTTGCAGAAATTAGTTCCAAACTAGAGAAGCTAGATGTCAAAGTCAAAGAGCGAGGACGAGCATCAACTCAAAGACCCATGAGAGAAGGCTTTAAGAGGCGTGGTATTTGGTGTGACATCCAACAACATGACAAGAGCGAGTGTTCTGCCTTTCGTGTGAGGCTGAGGCACAAAAGCTTGTCTTTTGGAAAGATGAAAAAATTCATGCGACACAAACTAGTCTTCCACTGGAGCCAAAATTTGGCAATGGTGGAATGAAGAAAAGATTAGAAGATTTAGCTGTAAAGAATGCCTATGCAGCAATTAATGCAGCTACCTATGGGCTACAAATTGAGCCAATTAAATCAAGTTTGAATGCATGTAAAGCTAATTGCAATCTAAAGTATGGATGCAAGCACTAGATCAAATGGAACATGGTAAAGCAACCAAAGAATATTTGGCTAACACCAGTCAGTATATTCGAGGGATAATTGGTTGGAAAGAACCATTAGATTCTTTTTCTACCTTTGCACATTTGGCTGACATCAATCATAAAGAAGTCTTGATTGAAGAAAAGAGAAGAAGAGAAGATGAACCAGGGCCTTCCTCTTCTGGCCTTCCAAAACGGGTAACTAGAAGAACACCTGAATAACCAAAGCTTGCTGAAAATATAACCCCAGGTCAAGAGATGGAAGATGCACCACAAACAAAGAAGACCAAAGAAAAGAAGAAAGGCAACCGGCTAGGTTACAAATTGCAGTCTCGCATAAAATCTGCAACTGATCTCAAACGAGTCCTAGAAGAACAAATTCTAGAAAGCAAAATTGAATTCACCTTAGGCAAAATTCTTGGAATTGCCAAACGTGAATTCCATGATGTAATTATTAATGTAATCAAAAGGAAAAGACAATATGTTGGTGATGAAAAAACAGTGTATGCTTTTTTGCAAGTTCTTCAAGTTTTTGTGTAGGATGAAGAGAAGCTGACTTCACAAGAAATTCAACTTAAAAAATTAATTGCAGCAATTGAAGCTAAATATAAGGAAAACATGAATGCAAAATTTAAAGAAGTGAAAGCTGAAAATGTAATGGTCGGCTGGTCCAAACCAGTTGGGCAACCCACCTCTCAAAAAGAAGGCCGTCTACAGTACATGCATGAGGAAGAAGAGGCTCAATTTATTCCAAGCAGTCACTGCTCCCATACGCATTGGGCAAGAGCAACAATGGAGACAATCGTCAAAATTGGAGAAAGACAAACACCATGTATTGCACTCTTAGACCATGGCTCGGAGATAGACATCATGGCAAGGAGTCTCTATGAAAGTGGAGGATGGCCCATAGATGTTGATCCAGGTTGGCAAATGAGAGCTGCAAACAACCCTTTTGGAGAGTTATATGCTGCATGTCCTAATGTGCAGGTAACTATTGGAGACATAAAAGACAAATTTCACTTTTTTGTTCAAGACTCTTGTAGTTACCCTATCATTCTTGGGCAGCCTTACATTTCTAAAGCCTGCTTGGAAACAAAAGCTCTTGATGATGGTTCTTCCTATGCTCGAATCCAAAGCAAGGATAATGAACAAGCTGTCCAATTTCTTACTATGTGTGTTAACCATCATCAAAACAGAGATCAACTGTGTGATTATCTTGTGCCTCCTAATGCTCGAGAATTCAAGGGTTTTCGGGTTGCACTACTATAAAGGGAGGCTATGGTAGTGCGTCATGTAAAAGGATTAAACCTCCTCATGCAACCGAAACTATGTCTCTAGCAAATTTATATGTCTATACAACTAAAAGTATGGGCTGTTATAAGTCTATTCCGGCCATGACTAAGGCTGAAAGAAAATATTTATGTCATATTAAAAGGGAGCTGAAAAATTATGACATGATGGTTGAAAATGAAGATATTTCGGGCATTTTTTTTGAATTGATTACTACTGACACATTGGTTGAAATATATGCAGTTGGTGATGCAGAAAATCAGGCTGAAAATCAATCCATAGAAGTATATACATTGGAACAATTCAAGAATTTTTTGGACAAGAAGACAATGGTTTACTCAACAAGACTGAAGCACAAGTGGAGACAAAGTACAAGACAGTGGATAAGAAAGTCAAACCTATGGAAGTCCTAGTGCCTCCTGAAAGTGAAGGGCTTGCTGATAAGGTAGCAAATTAGTCAAGTCTTTGAACATTGGTCACAAGTTTACATCTGAAAGTATAAAAGAGCTCAAAACAGGTGAAAAATCTTTCCTTTCGCCGACTATAAAACACTATTTTATGCAAATGCTAATGAAACATGGAAAATCTTTTTCTTTTCAACCAAGTGAAATAGGCTATGTGGATCCAAATATTGTGGCTCCTATGGTCATTTTTAGGGTCCCACATGTGCCTTGGAATCTCAAGCCCATTCCCGTTCCAAGGGCGCATCTGCCCAATTTATTGGAACTTCTAAATGAGAAGATCAAAATGAAGATTTTAGAACCTTCTTCAGCACCTTACTCAAAACAATGGTTTATTGTGCCTAAGAAAAACGGATCTTTACGATTCATTCAAGATCTACAGCCTATCAATCGTGTCACAATCCGAAATGTTTGTTCAGGTCCAATTGTTGATGAGTTTGATAAAGCTTTTGCAGGTAGAGAAATTTATTCTATGGGAGATCTATATTCAGGATATGACCAATTTCAACTTTCATTAGAAAGCCGAGACATTACCACAATGAAGACACATCTTGGACTAGACCGCATGTGCACTCTACCGCAAGGTGCAACAAACTCCGTAGCCCATATGATGAATGCCATGCACAAAATCTTAAGGGATTTTAGTCCACAATTGACTCCTCCATTTCTTGATGATGTACCTATCAAGGGATGTGAAGTCAATGGAAAGAATGAGGAGCTTGACAAAGATGGTTGCAGGACATTTGTAGTTAACCATATTCAAGATTGTGATAGGATTTTGACAAGGCTAGAAGAGGTACATTGAGAGTGGAGTTTTGATGCCGAGAAGTGCTTAAAAATAGCTAAAAATTAAAAATATCAAGGGAAAAATATTCAACGTCGAAGTCGGCGATTTGACCTAGGACGATTTTAAGCGTCAAAGTGCTTTAAAGGCGCCCCGAGCGACACTTGTTGATTTTTTATAATTTTTTAGACTGCCATGCGGGTTGTCAAGGGTTACCGGCCAATGCGGGATGTCAACCTGGACGCACATGATTTTTTAGAGCTTAATTCGGAGTCCGGATGGGGAAAGGACTAAGAAACCGGTCAAGATTTGAAAAGGTGGACCGGCCAAGTGGTCATGACCTTTGGGAAGGGCATGTAGCATTTGAATGTGGCATCAAATCGTGGCATTTGGAGGAGGCAAAAAATGTGAGGAGGGTGCCATAACTATGGCAAAAAATGCGCTTGATGGAGATGGAGGCATCATGCAACCTTAATACAACCCATACTAATGATCATGGGCATTCATTCCCCTCTGGATGCTGACTCTATCGCCGCCTCTCGCCCGTCAAATGACAATGAAGAATGATGGAGGAAAGCTTGTCCGGATGAGACCGGATTGCTTCCGGGTGGATGAAGACATGAAGAGTGCTGTTCTTGAAGATGCTGGACATTGAATGAGGGCAGACATGCAGTCCCATAGCAAAACCGAGATCCCGAGACACAAAGCCTAAGCGGTAATTCAATTTTTATGAAGAAAAAATGAGTTTTTATGCTATTTGGTTAATGAAATATTGTTCCCATGGGTTGATTATGCACTATGTTGTGGTTTGCTATGAGTTTGATCAATTTATGCCTAGAAAATTAGAAAATCATAAGTGTTATGACTGAAATTAATGGTATAAAACCTGTAAAACACGCGTTTAAGAGGCAAAATGGGGTCTTTTTGCAAAATAAAGGGGAAACATGAGATATAACATCAACAAAACTTGAAATTTTTCTATCAAGAAACCTAAGGGCCACAGCCCATAATCAATTTCAATTTCTAGTCATTTTTTATTGAAGATAATAGAGAAAAAATACAAAAAAATGGTGAGAAATGGATTTTAAATGGGAGAAAATTAGGAAACGATAAAAGGAAAATTCCAAAAAATTACATAAGTGTTTGTGCAATGTATAATGAAGGTAGAGCACGGGGTTAGCCTCGGTTTACACTCATTTCTATGTTTTTGTTCGTATTTATTGCTTTCTCTACAAAGAAATACACATAAAATGACTCTTACACCTATCAACGATTGCAAAACATTAAACGGTAGGGTGAGAAGGGAGTTTGAGCATTAAAGTACAATCTTAAATCTAATGTATGTGTTGCATCTTGGCTATAGGACGTTGTTTTAAAATAAAGGAAAAGGCAGCATGAGCGTAAGGCTCGATGTCTCTCCTCGTTTCAATACATAAACGTTAGCATGGAAATCATGAAAAGATTGGTTTTGCATGATACACGATGCTGATTTTCTATTGTTTGTGCACTAAACCATTCACATTATGCACTATGCATAGTTCATGGTATCGAAGGAAAAATCTACTGGACCGCATAGCAATTGTTTTCTTAGGACTTTGACCCACGATTGAGAGTGTGAGGTTATGTTGCCGTAGGGTAGAGGTGCGGTTTCCTAAGGGACTGTGTAGTGAGGAAGCATGGTATATCTCTTGGAAATACGAGAAATATAAAAGGGAGGAGTTTGTGCTCGTTTGTGTTATATATTTAGCAGCGCATCAAAGGGCCAATCCCTGAGATGTAGGAGAGGTGCAGTGGGGCTCCAACTATTAGTCCGTGGAGTGTCTCCTATATGTGTGTGAGGAGGCATTATGCCAATGTACTTTGGGTTCTCCCTCTGAGGAGTTTAAGGGAAATGTTGGACTATAAACTATGAACGCATGAATTAAGCTTTAGGGCAGTTTGTCCTTTAGCATTAGATTGACGCTCCTAGTCCGCGAGGCCGTGAGGGTGTTTATGTGTCATAAGCATGAGGTCTGGCTAGTGCTATAGCCAGTGCCGGCCCATTTCAGGTCCCATCAGTGGTGCGTCTGTTGGGAGCCACTTATAAGTGGTGGTTTTCAGATTTAGGGTTTCTAGGGACCAAAAGGAAGTTGGTTTATGTCCTCTAATAAGGACCGTCAAGCCGAAATCTAGAAAGCAGAACGTGCTGAGACGGCTAGACAGCGGTTAGAGATTGTAAGCCATTATTCTCCTCAAAGGAGTAGCCCAGTACGTATACAAAGTAGTGGTCTTAGTCATTTAACTACTCCACCTATTCCATTAGGTGTAGGAGGAAGTGTAAGATCTTCCTCACCTCCACCAAGTCTACCCACTTCAAGTGGGGGTGTGAATCCGTCACTTCAATCTCCTATTCCTAATCCAATTGTCACCATGGCATAGCCTATTGCGATTCCTACAGGGACACCAGATTTACCAGCCTTAGGAGTTCCCTTGCCCATTTTTAATGGGTTAGCGAAAAAGGATGCAGAATTTCACATTTGTGAATTTCAGAGATTGATGTTCAATTATCGCATCCAAGATGAGGGACATCCCATGATGTTCTTCAATATGACGTTAAAAGGAAGGGCTGCGGTATGGTATCACATCATAGAGTCTGGAACCATAACCACCATTGATCAATTCTATGAAGCTTTCCGAGTGGAATATGCCCCTGAAAGAGGTGGCCAATATTGGTTGCGGGTCTTGAATGTAACATGTCAAGATCCTCACAAGAATGTAAGAGCATATGCCAAGAAGTTGAAGGAAGTATTCCGTAAGTTACAAACTTACATTCCCATTCCGTCGGCTACCCAATTGCAATAATTTTTGCATGGGTTGGACTTTAATATCCAAGTACAATTGAGTAGTGTGGCCTTGGCGGACATAGACACCACTATTACGCGGGCAGAGGGAGTAGAAGCACAATTACAAATGGCCTACTCCTCTCGAATGAATGTTAATGGGGGTTTATTACCTAGTGGCAATCCAGCATTGACGAATGGAAGTCAAGGGATGCCTATGACTAACCCTATTGGGAGAGGGAGTATGGTTTCAAATGTACCTTTACTACCGGCTCCTCCTAGTGTGACTATGCCTATGGCAAGTTAGTTGGCTCCACCAAATTTTGGAGGCCAGGTTTCAAATTCTAATGTTGTTCCTGTGGGTCAACAGCCAAATGCCAAATCATATTGTTAGGCCAATGGAGCGACGGGTTGACGATTGAGGCTATGAGTCGAGTGCATGTAATGTCCTTGGCGAAGTTAAGGACATGATGAAGTATTATACCAATATGATTTCCAAACAGTATCGAAAAATAGCCGTCGACGTTAATTTTTTGAAAAAGCAACAAAATCCGATAGGGAGTCGATGCCCTGAAGAGGGTGGATCCTCTAGATTCAGTTGTAAATGGTGCGGTGGACAACACTTCCCTAGAAACTGTCCAAATGTGAAATGTGATATTTGTGGGAAGTCAAGCCATTTAGCTGCTACCTATTGGAGTAAGATTAGTTCTCTCCAACAAGGGAGTAAACAACCGGGGCCCAGTCAATCATAAAGCGCAAGGAAATAATTTGCAGCAAAATGATGCACCAAGACAAATATTGCAGAGGGAAAAAACAAATATAGAAGAGTTGCCACAAGGCAACGGAGTCAGCCTTATTGAGGTTGTACGAGTCAATGATGCTGAAACCTCTAACTTAAGAGCCGTGACAAGAGGCCAAAAGGCTAAAGAGATTGACAAAGATAATGAAAAACCAGTTGAGGGAAACCCTAAACAAGGGGATAAGGGGACGCAAGTCCAGAGTCCTAGCATGGAAGGGGGACCGCTAAAACCGGTTGACAAGAAAGTTGACCCTAAAAAGGATGAGGAAGTGCCAAGAAAGAAGGCAAGAGCTAAGAAAGAATCACCAAAACCGGTCCAAAGACCAAAAGAGAGGATGTTTTGGCGAGAAAAGAGAGCTTTGGCTACTTATCATGACTTTGATTTAGCAAGTTCTCTTTGTGAAGTCAAACCAGATGTGAATCTCTTGCAATTGATCAAATTATCTCCAGGAGTACGCAAGGAATTTAAGAAGATCCTGCGTATTGGGTATATTGTGGAACCTCTGGGCATAGCATGAGTAGGGGAAGATTGGTTTGACCATGCTGAAAAGTTTTGCCCTAGGGTTCCAGCTTATGTGGATGGAATATTAGTGGAACATGCCATTGTAGACACTGGATCCTCTGTCAATATCATGAGTTCAGATTTGATGGAGAGGTTTGGTCTAATCATCCAGAAAGAAAAATTCACCCTTCTGAGAATGGCTGATGATAGTCTAAGACAACGAGAAGGTTACGTTACTAAGGTCCATGTTACAATTGCAAGTGTAGAATGTTTCTTGGACTTTAGGGTGATCAGATTTGTAGGACGTCCTAGCTATCGAGTTTTGCTGGGTAGGCCTTGGATCTTACCAACAGACTTTCAAGTCGATATACCCGCTGGTCAAGTGGTCCTAGGTAGAGGTGCTAATCGAGTAATAGTCGATGCTTATCCTGAGTCTCCTCAAAGTGAGAGAGCTCCTTTATCTTCTACTGAATTAGAGACAGCAGATGATCCATTTGGTAGTGAGACATCGTCCAGTGATGAATCTAAAGAGAGGTCCACTACAGAGGATATCTATCAGATAACTCTAAATGAGCTGATAGAGCCGCAAGATAGGATAAGAGATGCGGATGTGATTGAGTTGGACCTTGGCACGCCGAATGATTTGCGGCCAATCAAATTAGGTTCCATGCTCAGTTTAGCATAGAAAGGGATGACTATGTGTCCTTGATTCAAGAATTCCGCGATATCTTTGCTTGGAGTTATGATGAGCTGAGAGGTATTCCTCCCAGCCTAGCTGTTCATACTATACTTGCTGAATTTCATTCCATGGTTGCTAAAAATACATTTTCAGTTACTGCATATACTGTTCCAAAGCTGAAAACAACAGGATAGTCAACTAAAAGCCAGCATGCTCATTGCATTGCTCAAGTTCTAGTTCATTTCCTTGAAGAAGATTATGAAGAAGATCGGCCAATATTTGAGCACAATGAAGAAGAAGGAGACTTGGACTGATGAGGAGTTCAAATGGAAGCAGGCAAAGAAGAAGAAAGGAGCATCTGTCTAAGTTTTAGGTAACAAAAGATGGCAACAACAGGTAATGAATGAATTTCATGAAAGCCTATGGGTTGGCCATAGAGATTGGTGGCAAAACATATATCAGGACATAGCGCATTTTGTTGAAACCTGTTATGTGTCTCAAATGTATTCTATGGTCAAGCATTGAGATGGATTACAACCAACTTATCCTTTGTCTATACATTATAGATGGGTTATTGATCTTGTAACCATGCCTACAAGAATATGGAATATGTGGTATTTAGTGCTTGCAAGAGAGGATCTAACCAATCAAGTTTAAGGCAAAGCCTTAATAATCAAATCCACTCAAGCTGTTTGTCGTTTTTTGCTTGAATAAGTGTTTTGTAGATATGGTTGTGTGGGTAAAGTAACTACAGATAGAGGAGGGTTGGATGCTGATGAGGCACGCAACTTCTTTGCTCAATTGGATATTAAGTTGGCTTTAATTTCATCCTACAACCCTGAAGGAAATGGAAAGAGTGAGAGAGGTCATCAACCTATTCTCAAAGCTCTAGCAAAGTCTTGTAGAGGAAAGATCAAAGAATGGCCTAAAATGCTACCTTTTGCATTATGGGCTGACCCGACTACACACAGTTCAGTGACTGGCTATATGCCAACTAAACTTATGCATGTACAACAACCAATTATGCCAATTGAAGAATCTATTCTCACATGGAGTCTTCTACCTTGGGAGGAAGGCATCAGTAGAGAAGAGTTGCTGACTTTGTGCATATGGCAGCTAGAAAGAAGGCATGAGGATGTTCAAGCTGCTATTGAGAAGCTAAAGACAAGAAGACTAAAGAACAAAAGAAGATTTGATAAGCGACATCAACTTCGGCCAAGAGCAATTCAAGAAAATGACTATGTGCTTGTCTATGACAATAGCCTAGACAATCAATACAGTGCTTCTAGGAAGATGGTAAAGCATTGGTTTGGCCCATATGTCGTAAAGGTCGTTCATGACAATGCCACATATTCATTGGCTGAATTGGATAGAACAAGCATGAAGATACCCATAGTTGGAAAAATAATCAAGCTCTTCAAAAGAAGAGAAAGTTCAACATATGAGTAAAAGACTTGAATATAATTCAAGAGCATGAAGACATAGAGGAAGAAGAAGAGGCAAAAGATGAAGACATTGACATGGCAGAAGATACTTCTTTTGACACTGCAAATTCTTAAGACTTTGGCACATGCCAGAGGATGTGCAGGTTATGAGGGGGTGAATGTCGTGCCACTATGTGCACACCATGTAAAAAAATCTAGAGTGTGGCTTCCTTTTAGATTTAGAGAGCTAATGCCACTTTAGACATTAGTATTAGTATCCATGGTTTAAAATATTAGATTTTTTTTGACAAGTTTTTAGTCAATTTTTTATATTCTAGATATTATCTCTTGTAAAAATCCATAAAACTATAGAAAACTTCTAGATTAGGAGGACATGTAAAAGAAAGCATGTAGCTTTCAGCCAAGTTGAGAGGATTTTATGTTTAAAAAAAGAGATTCGCGAAATCGCGCAACGCGCGATCCCTATTTTCAGGTAGTGAACAGCACTTCGAAAGTGGAAGATGAAGAAGGAGTGATCTGGCAGGATCCTGGTCAGGTGTCCTGCAATTTAACCCCCCTTTTGGAGCCATTGGAAGCATCAGATTGGCGATTTGAGTAGCATAGAGGAAGGTATTATTTTTTACACGTTTTTGTCTATTAGAGTTATATTTTCTCATAATGCTGAAAGAAACTGACAAGCTTCATCTCTATTAGTATTCCTCTATATTTTCTAATTCTTTTTTCGAGTATTCTTCTACATCTTCAATCTCTTTGAACCCCTTCTCTTCTGTCTACTCTTCTCCTTGAAACTACCTACACCCTGCTGTCTCTTATCTTTAAGAACTTGGCTTGAAACCTGCAACCCTTCTCTTATCTCTACCATCTCCGAAGTCTAAGCTCTTGAACCCCCATACATTCTTCTCTTGCCAAACCCCTATGGTGACCTGCAACCCTACGTGCTGTGACATCGGGCTAGTGCTTAGAGCTAGTGTTAGGCACGTTTTTGGTCCTAAAAAAGAAGCAAGCATCATATTTCTAAGAGATCTTTTGTGTAGCATTGTTGCCAATCATTTAGATGTTTTGTGTAGCCTGTAGCCATATAATAAAAATTGGAAAGTTGCATGAAGCTCTTGAATACAAGTATCCCATATTATTGTGAAAGTGGGGTGACATCATCTAGTGTAGGTTGTGTGTTGTAAAAATCAAAGAAGCAAAGCTTGGAGAATAAAACATAAATATTGTGGTAGTTCCATTAAAAGTCCCTCCTCGTGATGATGACAATCTCCTAATCAAGTGACTCATTCAATGAGAGCTCAAAGATGGACCCTTAATTTCCAAACCAAGCTTCCTTTAGGATGATGATTTTAGATGGGCTTCTATGAATATGTATATGGAAAACAAAAACATTGAGCTCAAGTTTGTCACCTTTTTTAGATAAAGGATCTCATGATAAATCAATATATTGCATGAACGTGAACATATAGCTAAACTCTATTGTCTTAATTACTGTGTGCCAACTCATGCAGGACTAAGTGCTTTCTTGCAGTATGAATGTCATTTGTCTTAGTTTCCCCACCATAATCTATATTCTCATATCTCCATATTTCAACCTATTGTCCTTTCTAAACAAGTTTCCAATTCTTTCAATTGGGTGAAAGGATTAATATAGATAATTGAGAATCCCAAACTCTTGAGCATGAGCCATGAAATTTTGGAAATCCCAACTTCATTTCAAAAGGTTTTTTGTTTATAAAAATTCATAATAAGATCACCATCTCATGAAAACAAAAGACCCTCAAAGTTCCATGCTATATGATTAAAGAAAATGGTGCCAAAATCTTAAATTTGTACCAAACTTCCTAAATTGGTCTTCATACAAATCAGGGATTGACCATCTCAACAATTCGGTGGCCAATGCAAGATGATCACTAAGTGACACAACTTTAAATTCTTTTGTTAAGGGCAATAACCTTAATATTATTGAGATATTATCTAAGACCTCTTTTATACTAAGTCTTTGAGGCCTTATAGCCCCATGTTCTCATGAGCAGTACAACAATCTTAACCCTCTTTTGCATTCTTTTCATCAACAACTTTGAACACATAATGTTTTTGGAATCGTTGAAGGGCATGCTAGGACCAAGAAGCATGCTTCAAAGATCTCAACTTGGGTGGCTCAACATGTCCAAGAGGAAATAATATTTCAATGTTGCAAATAAGGGAGAGATACTAAAATTACTTTTGGATCACTTTATCAAGAGCATCAAAGTACAATATGCTTTTGCATTGTCTTGCCCTGAAATATCCTTATCCAAAAAGGAATCTCTTTATAAAAAAACTACTCTCATAAATATTGAAATACTTTGGTTCTCTCTTATACTCGTGTTCTTTCTTTAATTAAGAATCACATGATATGTTTTCCATTGAGCATAAATAATTATTATTGGCCTCTCGCTCTTGTAGAATTTGAAGACTATAATTTAGAAAGCATTTTGTAATGGTTTTTTGGTATCTTTACAGCATATCTTGTAATATGAGACTTTAGAAGTAAGTATGAAATGATTTGGACCCCTCTAATATTGGATTTCATAAGTTCTAGATGTCTTGAGCCTTGTAATCCTAGACTTCATAAATATAGTTCTAAAAATTTTTAACCCTTGTAATCTTAAAATTCATAGGTAAAGTTCTAGATGTTTTTTGATTCATTTTTTTTAAGTGTGAGCATCTCCTAGAAAACATTGTCTATCTTGCCTAGTATCCAAATCAAAAGGATGTTAAAATATACTTCTCTTATAGGATCACATGCATCCTCCTCTATTTGCTATAAAAGGGAACATATATTGGATAAATATACCTATGTGAGGTGCTAGTTGGACTTCCATGTGATAATGAGGTCACCTATGATGTAAGCAAAACAAACTTTTCCATTCCTATAAAAGAGGCTTTGTTCCTTTAACCACCTTGCTGGACTCAAGGGGTTCACTATATGTAAACCATGTATATCATGTACATTCAAGGTCTATTGAAAAATACCATTGTCTATGAATTTCTCAAAAATTAGACACACCCTTTTCTATTCAATCTATTAACAAACCCTTTATATAGCATCCTTATCTCTATAAAAAAGTTTTAAAACATAGTTTAAAATCCCTTATTTTGAATCCACATTATATGCTTACATATTTGTGTGTGACCCCCATGAGATCTTGGAATAGTATCTATACTCTATCAACAAGATTATGATTCTACTTTACATTTGACTTGTGTCTTGCTCTCTTCTCTCTACACACATTCTCTCACACAAATCATGAGCACTCTATTGTTTCATCTCCCATATCTTTGTCCAAGTTCATTCACATGTATAGATACCAAAACATCCCAACAACCACAATGTAGTCATTGCATTGGCAAGCCATGTCCACCATCCATGCACACAATTCTTCACTCCCAACCTTGCTTCCACTTTTCAATGAATGAGATAAGTTTAAGGAGATGAAGAGAAAAAGAGGGCTTCATGAACAACATCACTTACTCCCTTACAATCTAAACTTCACATGTTCTTGCTTGCTTTCACAACTCACCAAGAGGATGGCATGGAAAACAAGGGGACATAATGCAAGAAGCTACTCACTGCCATGCCCCTCACTTGATGCACTCTCATACTTCCTCTTCTTTGCTCTCACTTATGACAATAGGGTACCAAAAATGCTTGAAGGCAATGTTTGAATACACATGAATAGCTTGTTCTATTATATTTCATCTCCTTTATACATGAGTTCTAGGGTTAGAGTTTCTTCTTTCTTCCTCTTGGGCATTCTTAGAGGTCACTATATATGTAAACCCTATATATCATGTGCATTCAAAGGTTATTAGAGAATACCCTTTCCTTATATCCTACAAGGTAATAAAGTAACCCATTTTCCTTTAAGAAAATTACAATTTTTTTTAAATTTGTAAGTAAAAAACCCCCTTTATAAATATAATCATATAAATCTTATCAAATAAAATAACATATCCATTGATCAAATGTGGTACACTTAAATTTTGTAGATATGGCCCATGAGTGGGCATCCAACCCCTTTTATCATCATCATCCAATGCATCACAATTAGATGCATAATAACTACTCATATCATTTTAAAAAACATCCATTCTCACTAAATTCTGAACTCACATGTGATAGAGTTATAACAATGACACATTTTCTGCTCCAAAAAGAGTATCTAATAAAAATATATGTTTCATCCTTTGGATTAATCTTCTTTCATAGTTCATCTAGCACACGAATATATAAAATACAACTAAATAATTTCAACTGTAACACATTCAGCTTATTTTTTGTAAAAGATTATTTGAGGGTCATCCCCCTCGAACTCTAGTTGTGTAGATTTTGGTTCATAATATAGACAATACTATGAACAACTTCAAATCAATAGTATTTTGGCATATTCTTTTCAACCATCAATGTATGTGTAACTTTTGCAAGATATATATTTTTCCTTTTTGCAATCCCATTTGGTTGTGGGGTATACCTATGAGTAAACTATCTCTTTCTTCTATGAGCCCTCAAAAATTCACTAAACTCTTTAGAGATGTACTCTTTCCCTCTATCTCATCTCAAGCACTTAACTCTCAATCATGTTTCCATTTCAATAGCAACCTTTAAAGTTTGGAAGTGCTACAATACATTACTCTTTTCCTTCATAAAATATATCCATAGCTTTCTTGAATAATCATCAATAAATGTAACAAAGTATTTATTGCTATTAGGAGATATGTTCTATGTAGGCCCCCTAATATATGCTCACATATTAGTCATGCAAAAAAGGTTGTCTTTCTTGCTTACTAAACTAACATGCTTTTACACACTTTATAAAGTTTTTAAACTCTAAAAGGAGGCAACCCTATAACCAATCCTCTAAACTACATTAGTTTCAGTCTTTGCACATTTGCATGTCTAATACATTTATGCTATATTTCAATGTCTATAAACACTCCTTTTTCTTTGGCATACATAGTGGCATTCATAGTAGGCATTCTAGAATTTAAGGTGAATATGTGGCCAAATTTACTTCTTTTATTACCAACCTGCAAGTATGATTAAGGTCTTTTTATTAAATCAAACCTGTAACCCTTGCTCTACCATTTGACCAGCATATTCTATATTCTTTGTGATTGATGGCACATGTAATATATATGATAGACTCTTTGTCTACCATCATACAAGGACAAGGAAACCTTTTCAATATGTGAAATTGGGTGGCATGAATTATCATCCATTTGTACATAACCTGAATTTTGTAAATCTTACATCTCTCTAAATCATTCAGCATGACTCATCATTTGATTAGATGCACTTGAATCAACATACCATACATCATCATGTGTCCCCTTTCATAGAACAACATTCATCACATGCTACATAACAAAAATATGCTCATTGTTGTTTTTGTTTTGTTAAGAATTCGATACATAGTTTCCTTGCTGCAGTTTACCATTGTGGATATTATCCTTCTCAGCATAATAATGGGTTGTAATATGACTTGTTTTGAAATAATAATGATAAACAATAGCAGAGTTTCCAAAATCTCTATTTTTCCATTCACTTCTTCCTTTAGAGCTCCACTGTCTCTCTAAAGTTTCCATGGCCTCTTGAAACCTTCATTTCACCAAATTGCTAATTAAACCTATTTTGCTTATTATCACCAACATGCTTTATACTGCAATCTCTCAAATAGGATCTATCATGTCCCCTCTTTGAACTTGAGTAAAATGCTTAGACCTATTCACCACTTCTTTCACATGATTCAGCTTGCATATTGATCTCCTCGGTAATCATGAGAGAGACTAACTCATCAAAATTCGGAAATGGCTTCCATACATATATACACTTGGCTATGTGTCTTGTACTTTAATTTGAGGGACCTAACCTTAGTTCCTTGTGCTCTTTATTGAATCTTCAATACATAGTGATATCAAAGAGATCTAGCCACTTCATTGTGATAATCTCTTATGTTTGTATGAGTAACCACACTATATAGAAGGTGAATGATCTTTTGAATCTCCTTTGTTTGTTCATCTTTAAGTAAAAAACTACCAAGGCACTCACTCCCTAACTCTCTTACTAGCTTTGCATGGTTTTCTCTAAATTCTCCTTCTCTTCTAGTGCTAGGAGGTCAAGGGTTTTAGGGAACTATATCAACTTCTTCAAACTATGCTTTAAGTTCAGTATCTTGGTGGTGTACACATCCTTCTAAGCTAGATCTTCTTTTTCTTTTATTGAGGGCTCTTCTAAAACTTCAGTAGATTTGGCACATAAATGAGGGGAGTCATGATTGTGGGTAGGTCTATGGAAATGGGGGATGCTAGGTGTGATGTTTTAGATTTCAAAAGACTTGTTGTCTTTAATTCATTATCTTTATAATCTTCCTTCCTTAGAGGTAGCAAATGAAGTTCTCTTTGGTTTTTTCTACATTTAGTAGGTTGACCTCTCTATTTTGCTCCATGTCTTCTAAGGTGCTAAAGATAAATCTTAGAGATACTTTGAGATCTTGAGGGTCTTTTGTTTATAGGGTGTGAGCCAAGAGTTTTGTATCTATAAACTATTTGTGTTGCTTAACTATGATAAATTTGTAAGCTTCCGTTTGCATCCTATGCTGAGTTTCATTTATAATTGTCCTTCTAGATCATTGAATAGCCTTATCAGTGTCATATTATATAGTCTCTTTATTTCACCTTCCACTAGGCTAACAACCCTCATTAGGTTGGCAATGATTATTTCCATAAGTCTTGCATATATAGCATTCCATTGGCCTTGTGACTATAGATCTGATCCATTTTTTGTATTTCAAGCAAGTCTATTTTGGCCTTCTTTTAGGCTAGCCAGAGGGAGATATAATTGGTTGATTATTCATCTTAAGTAGTTATTTATACAACTTGTCCACCTCTTCTTGAAATTAGCATCTTTATCTCTTTCTCAAACGTCAAAGGTTTTTTTCTAAGTTCATGAATATGTGTCTTTATAATTAGAAGTGTCATTGTAATATCCCCCGTAGCCATACGACCCCCACTTTTAACCATTAAATTTATTCAAAGTATTTTTGCTCTCCCCCCTATCAATGCCACTAAGTGGCAGAGGGAGGGCGAGCTGAAGTAGATGATGTCGAGTGCACGTTGAAGACGCACTGATCATCATGATGAAGATGACGATGGAATAGATGGGGGGGAGGGGCACACATGTGCCACCTCTCTCTCTCTCTCTCTCTCTCTCCCCCCCCCCCCCACTGTCTCTTTTCCCCCATGTAAAGTGCATGGTGGTGGCTCCAACTCTGTCGGCCCAGATGGAGGTTCCGGGCTCCATCACGGCACTATTCCCCCCCCCGCCGCCCCCCCCCCCCCCCCCCCCCCCCCCCAAATACCCCCCTCCTCCCTATAAACCCCCCCCTTAAGAGAAGATACGGCACCTCTTTTCCCCTCTGCTGAGAGAGAGAGAGAGAGATAGAGAGAGGGCATTGAGGGATAGAGGAAGAGAGAGAGGAAGAGAGAAAGAGAGAGAGGGAGGGAGAGTGAGAGAAATGAGGAATCTTCCAAGAAGCTTCCAAGCTTTCACCCCACATTTTTTGAGAGGGGCTCCAATCCCCATTCTCTCGCAAGGAGACAAATCTTGCAAGCCCACACCATTCTTTTGCAAAGAGCCATCTTTCTTAGTAATCCAAGAACGCATTCGTGAAGAAAGCCCGAGCTAGATGATACCTCCAAAGCGAACTAAGGTCCAATTGAATGTGAATCCCACATCAACTGATGGAGCTAAGAATCATGGGACTACAGCGCTTAGTAACTAGGTGAGCTCCATAAAACTGAATTTGGTAGGAAGCATCTCAAAGGACAATAAATGTAGATCAACTACAAAGGGTGTAGGAAGAAGTATTCATGCAAAAATTTATGGTAGCAAACTACCAATTATGTTGCATATTGTTTTATTGCACTAAGGCATGTTATAGAATGAACAATTTGCATAATAGACTTTGCATAAGTGTGTATAGATATCAAGGATTTTATTGATTTTGTTCGTAGAGCATTAAAATTTATGCACTAGCATTGGCATGTTTGAGAGGTAAAAGGAATTTAAAGACGGGTACACTCAAGTGTGAACAAAAATTATAAGGACTATTAGGGTTTAACATTCTACATTAATGATATTTTGAAGGAAGCATGCACCCTAGGGAAGTTGCGTCGTACGTTCGCAAGGCAAGATCCCAAGTATCTTAGTTAACAAAGAAATGTTCACATCTGTTTTTGTAAGAAATAGATGCATCCATGAAAAGCATTAAATTCTTGCTTCACTACATGAGCAAAAGAGAACAAAGAATTGAAGGGGATAAAAGTGTTTCTCATTTTTCATAAAAATTGTGTTTTACCCCATGATTGCAATGTGCATAAAATAGAATAATTGCATTCACTGTGTTTTACCCCATGATTGTAATATGCATAAAATAGAGCAATTGCATTCACTGAAGCATTAAAAAATGTATATACATTAGAGAATACTTGGAAGACATTTAATCTCTGATTTTCTTGCGGTGTCAGAGGGATTTTTTTCGAAAGGTCGAATGCACCAAGGATCAGAGGTAGAAGGAAGTAGAGTTAGGAGATAGAAGAGAAGAAAGAGAATAGACTAGAGGTAAACACGACAAAGACAAAGCACAATGAACTGAATCAATATGTATTGAAAGAACCTGAAATCTTTGCACTACTAAGAAGCAATCTCCAGACATTAGATCTCCTAGAGCTTCTTTGTAGAATAAAATGTACATCAAAATTATAGCTCCTTCTTTGTTGCTCAGAACCCAAATTTGATTGCCCCGTTGGCTCCGAAAGGAGGGTAAAACCCTAGGACACACAATACGCCTGGTCACAAATCTCCTAGATCACTCCTCCTTCCTCTTTCATTTTAAATTACAGTTTTTAGCCTGTCAACAACGATCGTGACATGTGTGATTTTGTCAATCTGTCCTTTTTTATGAAAATCTCATAACTGGCTAAAAAAGCAACATTATTTTTTCATGCCATCATAATCTAGAAGTTTTTCTAACTTTTTTGGATTTTTACAATAAATAATATAAAAAATAGACTAAAATTATCCAAAAATATAGTATTTTTGGATAATACATGCAACTCACACTAATACTAATGACTCAGATTACATTGACTCTCTTGATCAATAAGAATTCAGATGATGATGCATTCCATGTTTTTTCACACTGTGTCCGCATAGCATCACGACATCCACCCCCCCTGAATGTGCACATCCTTCGATATGTGCCAAAATCCTAGTTGTCACTTGATTCTGAGTCCTACTCATCCTCTGTAACCATATCCTTTGCTTCTTCATCTTCCATATCTTTTTGGCTATCCTATGTATCATGGACACATTTTCTTCCAATTATGGCAACTCATAGGTAGTAGATTCCTGCCTCTTGAATAATTTGATTATTTTCCCTGCTACCGGAAGTTTTATGGCTATCCTATCCATTTCATTTAATGCATAAGTAGCATTATCAAATGCCTATCTTACCACATAGGGTCCAAACCATCTTTTGGAAACTTTACACATGGCATTATGCTGGTTGTCTAAAGTGCTATCATAAACTAATACCCAATACCCATCTTGTATGGTTCTTGGTCTCAGTTTATGTCTTTTGTCAAACCATTTCTTGTTTTGTATCCTTTCTACCCTGAACTTTGCAATTGCTGCCTCCATGTATTTTTATTTTCTTTTCAACTGTCTAATGTGTAAGACCAATAACTCCTCTCGATTCAACTCCTCCTTCCAAGGTAGCTGGTGCATAGATCAGATGCCGTAAGTGCGTGCAGTGAGCGTCAGAAGGTTTCCAAGAACAAAAGAACTCTACTTTTTGCACAAAACTCAAGGTAGAAAGCATGCACGACATGAACAAGAGACCAATTGGATGCAATCTCCCCCCATGCCTTGTGTGAGTGCTCCACAAAGCATGTATTTTTTGTATTAATCATCTTCAAGCTCAAATAATAGCCAAATTACAAAATAGCACGCTTTTGGCTTTTGAGTTTGCTTTAGTGCTAAATAGAAATAAAGTTAATGGGCGGGCGCCCAAGGATTGAGGCATACCCAATACAATGTCCAAATACAAATATCATAATTGTGTGTCCATGCGCATACAAAAATAATAAATAAATATCCAACGCCTTAATAAATAGGTGCAACAAAATATAGACGCCATGCCTAAGGTATGTGCCTATCAAAATATAGGTAATAACTCAAATACACGCTATCTTCCAATGCTTTCCACTGCCACTGCTGCTATCTCTACACATCAACTAAAGCATTCACAATCGTTAGTAAAATAATACAATTAAACCGGCAAAAGTGAATACCTAGCAATCTTCAGCTACATAAATAAATCAATTGGTTAGAAATCAATCTTAACCTTATATTATCATGAGTACACACTCTAAACTCATAAACGTTTATTAATTTAATATGTATTTTGCGAAATCACCCGCTATGGAATCACCCATGTACACACTAAATTAACGAAACGCCCGAAAAGGATAGGCATCCCCATCAACTTCTCGTACAAAGAATCCACTTTGTGTATGAGCCCCGGTAATAAAAGTTTACGGAATCCATCGTGGCACGGAATCCACCGTGAAATATGCCTCTTGACATCATACCCTCGGGGTGGGATAGCAATTGTTTTCAATTTCTATTAGCTCAATGTGGAGCTAACAGAGTGGGGAAAGCATTTAAGTCTCTAGCATGCATCCATTGGGCCTCTTCAGGATGGTTTTTAAACTTAACCAAATATCTAGAATATCTACGACCAGTTCTAGTGGTCATAAAGTTAGTATCTATGATAGCTTCAGGCTGAAGGATTTCAATCTCTTCATCTAACAAAGGTGGGTTTTCATAAACAGGGTGTACAGGTAGTTGGCCTCTAAAGGGTCGTAATAAAATAATATGAAATGTGTTGTGAATTTTCCAATGTGGTGGTAGTTCTAACTTAAATGCATTGTCATTGATTTTGTGTATGATTTTGAATGGTCCATAGAATCTAGGTGCTAATTTCACAACTGGGTGTTTATCTACACTTTGTAATCTACGTTTCTCTATTCTTAACCAAACATAGTCATCAACTTTGAAATTTGTGGCCTCTTTTTTATTATTGGCTTGCTTTGTATATGATTGCTGGGCTTTGGCAATCATATCTTTAACTTCATAAAAAATAGTAGTGTGCATGTTAGCAATATCATAGCACTCTGAATTTTATTTGATAAAGATGCAATAGGTGTAGACAATCTATGACCATAAATCACTTCAAACGGTGCTTTCTTTGTAGTTGTGTGTGGAGTATTGTTATATGCAAACTGAAGTAAATGTAGATGTGTATCCCATGTATGTGGTTTTGAAATAGTGTAAGCACGTAAAAGATCTAAAATAGTACTGTTAGTAGCTTTTGTTTGACCATTTGTTTCAGGATGAAATGCAGATAAAAAATCAATCTTTGTTCCTAAGTTAGCAAACAAAGTAATCCAAAAATTATTACAAAATCTAGAATCACGATAAGAAATAATAACTTTTGGTAAACCATGATTAGTAAAAACAATTTTCAAAAACAACTGAGCTACTTGAGATGCTGTTAAAGTTTTCTTGCATTGAATGAAATATGCTTGTTTGCTAAATTTGTCTACAATAGTCCAAATCATATCATGGTTAGCTTTAGTATTAGGTAAACCAGTAATAAAATCCATAGAAATCTGTTCCCATGGTCATGATGGAATAGATAAAGGCATAAGTAAACCATATTGTTTACCATGATGTCTCTTAACTCTTTGACAAACTAAACATTCAGAAACAAAGTTAGATACATTAGTGTCCATATGTGGCCAATAAAAATCTTTAGTCAATGTATGCAAAGTAGATATAATACCTCTATGACCTTGATATGGAGGACAATGAATCTCATTCAAAACAAAAGATCTAAATGGAACTGTAACACATAATCTCTTTTCATAAAACATGAATCCATCATTGTAAGACAGTGAATCAATAGGAATCCTGTTATTTCCAACTAATTTATTCCAATCAGCTTGAAAAGTAATGTCCTGATGATAAGTATCTTTCATAGGGATAAGAGAATCAAATGATATGACAGAGATATTATGAATAATCGGTCTTCTACTTAAAGTATCTGCTCTACTACATTTTCCTTTCTTGGTTGATATTGGATAAGGGGATGAAAACTCTGAATGAAAGCTGCCCATTTGATATGTCGGTTAGATATTTGGGGTTGACTAAGGAGATGTCTAATGCTTTGTTGGCTAGTCTTAATCATAAATTCAGAACCCATTTAGTAATGATTCCATTGTCGTAAGGCTTGTACTATAGCTAGCAATTCTTTATCATATGTAGAATATTTAAGTTCGGATGGTTTCAGTTTACAGCTAGAATAGGCTATGTGATGATTATCTTGCATAAGCACGGCTCCTATTCCAAATCCACTAGCATCAGTAACTACTAAAAAGAATGGTCTACTGAAATCAGGTAGTTGTAATACAGGAGCATGGGTTAATACATGCTTCAATAAATCAAAAGATTTTTGTTGAGTTTTAGACCAATGATAAACAATATCTTTCTTTAAAAGTTTAGTCAAAGTCAAGGCAAGTAATGAAAAATTTCACACAAACTTCATGTAAAAACTAGCAAGACCTAGAAAAGAACGTAACTCATGCACATTTTTAGGTATGGGCCAGTTTAATATTGCTTCTATCTTCTTAGGGTCAACCTTAATACCTTCTAATGACACAATATGACCTACATATTCAAATTTTTTTTGAAAGAATTCACACTTTTCTGGATTAGCATCTAATTGATTATCTTTCAACAACTTGAAAACTAAAGACAGATTTTCATAATGCTCTTTCTCATTTTTACTGAATACCAATATATCATCAAAGAATAATATAACACAATGCTGATATTTCAAAAATATGCGATTCATCATTCTACTTAATTTAGCAGGTGTATTAGTCAATCCAAAAGGCATCACTAGAAATTAGTAATGTCCAAATTGTGTTCTAAATGCAGTTTTGAGTATATCAGATTTATCTAATCTCACTTGATGATAGCCAGATTTAAGATCTATCTTACTGAATATGGTAGAACCTTGTAGCTTATCCATAAGATCATCTACCGTAGGAATTGGATATCTATTCTCTACATTAATTTTATTCAGGGCACGATAATCTATGCACATGCGATAAGTATTATTATTATTCTTTACCAATAAAACGATGCGCTAAATGGAGAACTACTAGGTCTAATTAATCCTCTGTTTAATAATTCCTCTACTTGATTTTGAATTTCTTTCTATTCAATCCGGTTATGCCTATATGGTGCTTTACATGGTGGTTGTGTACCAGGAATTAAATCTATTTTTTTATCTTGAGGACGTGAAGGAGGTAGTCCAGGTGGTAGATCTTTAGCAAAACAATCTTTAAATTGTGCAAGGAATTCTTTATGCCTAGGATGCATATGTTTTTCTTTAGCTTGAAGTTCATTCACCCAAATTAGATAAGATTTACTACTTTTATGTAATGCACGTTTAGTTTGAGTATGAGTAAGCAGTGGAAAATTATTAGATGTGTGCATACCATGCAATATAATTTGTTTTCCTTGAAAATAAATTTTAATTGTATGCGTGGAATAATCTATGTCAGGATTATGCTGATGACACCAAGGCATACCTAGGATAATATCACTAGACTACAAAGGTACAACTAGGAAATTCCTTCATTCAGTGTATTCACCAATTTTAATTTCTAGTAATGCACCTCTTGTGTTCCATTATATCTTATGCCTAAGAATGTTGCTTTAATGCGATAATGCGTAGAAACAGTTTGTAATTTCAATTCTTTCACTAACTTTGTAAAAATAAAATCATGTGTACTACCATCATCATGGAAAATAATCTTTTCTTTTCCATACACTAAACATTTCATTGTCAAAAAAGAATGTGGAGTTGGTATACCTGGTAAAGTATCTGAAGGAGTAGCAGTGTCGTCCTCATCTTCCATAAAGTCAGGCATTTCCTCATGTTCTTCATCTTCCATTGCTCCAAGATAGTTGATATGGACAGGTGGCTTTTTCAATTGGAAATTGTTTGCTAGATGTCCAGGTTGATGGCATTTGTAACACACTATAGGTTTAGCTTTAGATACATTGTTGGCAATGGTAGGAAGTCTAGGAATACTAGGATTTGGTTGTGAGGATGGCTTAGGGTTTTGATTGGTATTTGATGGCAAAGGAGGTGGTTTTGTCCAAGACTTATGGAAAGATGATGAAGGAAAATGACTTTGATTGAATCTTCTAAAATTTGAATTGAATTGCTTGGAACCATAGTTACCATTTGCTTGAAATTGTTGTGGACACTTGTCTCTTCCTCGAATCTTGTCTTCAGTGTCATGAGCCAAAGAAATTGCATCTTCAAGGGTTGCAGGCTTGAACATATTGACTTCAGCATAGTAATGCCCAAGTAATCCTGACATAAACTTGCGTTTGTGAGTCGCTTCAGGTACATCTTCAAGCATTCTGAGTTGGAGTAGGGCATTCCAAAAACGTTCGGTGTACTGAGAAATAGGCTCACGATCTCTTTGTGGAAGAAGGCCCCATTGCTTTATGGCTTTATTATGGAATTGTGGAGGAAGGAAATTTTGTAGAAACTTCTTTTTGAAACTCTCCCACGTAGGAGGATAATCAATGCTCTTACAAACCACGGTCCACCAAACAGATGCTTGATTGACTAAATGATTAGTGACACTTTTAATTTTGTCTTTTTCAACGTATGTCTCTTCATGAAAGTAATCATCAAACGAACTGATGAATGCAAGGACAGTCTTTCCATCTCGAGTTCCATTGAAAGTACAAAATTTGAAATTTCTTTTACTTATCTTTGTTTCTTTGCAGATGGATTGAACTTTGAGCGTCGCATCGATGGTATGTTGGATAAGATCTTCGGGTTGTGGTCTATCTTTGTCAATGGTAGATTGTTGCAAATTGGCCAATTGAACTTGCAAAGCTTGTCGGGCTCTTCCTTCTTCATCAAGCTGCATCATAATCAAATCCAATTTTTGTTCCATCCTAGGTTCGAGAAGGCCACCTTCAGCCATTAAATCATCCATATTTTTTTCCGTCATCCTGTAAAAATCCAAAAGACCTCACACTCTCAAAATCCAATTAGCGCAATGAGCGTAGCTCAAAGTCAGGTATACAAGGCTTATAGATTTTTGTTTGGCTTTCACGGTCTTTGTCTTTTGCGGTTGCAAGATTTGTAGTCTTCTTAGAAAATGTGTATGATCTTCTGCGTGTGCTGAAATTAGTTCAGCAAGTCTACATATGCGAATAGTCTTCCAAGGAACAATTTTGTAGTTCTGTGCTTCTGTGCAGGAATATTCCTTATGGGAGTTATTGAGGTAAGTCAGTTTTTATCTCTATGGACTTGCAGGACTTGCAGAGTAGGTAAATTTGAACTTGCAGGATTTAAGTGATTAAGCTTGTTTAAAGCTTAAGTGACTTAAGCTTATAACTGACTGACCAACTATCGATGAATTTTAGGGGGGTGGGCGTTTTCATCCACCGAAAATCATGCTGAAGGGCCGCTCTACCGCCGATTTGACGATTGAAGTAGCTAAGATTTTTAAAAGCTTAGCTCTAAGCTTTAACTTAAGCTTATGAAGTTTTAGATATTAATCTTATCTGTTATTGATTGTGGAAAAATGACTTGGAGAAGAAGATGTGGGAGTGGTCCTCCACCTCCTCAGGCCGGTCCTTCGTGAGATCAGAGGCTGTAGACAAAGATTCTTGACCGCCAGGAATCAACCTGTATTGACCGTTCACGATGAAACTCATTGTAGAGCTCGATCGTTCCACGAGCTCCACCTTCACGCAAGATAGGTAGCGATTGGAAGCTCTCAATCTCAGCTTCGCTTTGATACCACTGGTGCACAGATAGGATGCTGTAAGTGCACGTAGTGAGCGTCGGAAGATCCCCAAGAATAAAAGAAATCTACTTTTTGCACAAAACTCAAGGTAGAAAGCATGCACCACATGAACAAGAGACCAATTGGGTACAATCTTCCCCCATGCCTTGTGTGAGCGCTCCACAGAGCATGTAGTTTTTTGTATTAATCATCTTCAAGCTCAAATAATAGCCCAAATTACAAAATAGTACGCTTTTGGATTTTGAGTTTGCTTTAATGTTGAATAGAAATAAAGCTAATGGGCGGGCACCCAAGGAGTTAGGCATACCCAATACAATGTCCAAATATAAATATCATAATCATGTGCCCATGCGCATACAAAAATAATAAATAAATATCCAACTCCTTAATAAATAGGTGCAACAAAATATAGGCGCCATGCCTAAGGTATGCACCCATCAAAATATAGGTGATAACTCGAGTATACGCTATCCTCCAATGCTTTCCACTGCCACTACTGCTATCTCTACACATCAACTGAAGCATTCACAATCGTTAGTAAAATAGTACAATTAAACCAACAAAAGTGAATACCTAGCAGTCTTCAGCTACATTAATAAATCAATTAGTTAGAAATCAATCCTAACCTTAATTTATCACGAGTGCGTACTCTAAACTCATAAACATTTATTAATTTAATATGTATTTTGCGAAATCACCCGCTATGGAATCACCCATGTACACACTAAATTAATGAGACACCCAAAAAGGATAGGCATCCCCATCAACTTCTCGCACAAAGAATCCACTTTGTGTATGAGCCCCGATAATAAAAGTTTACGGAATCCACCGTAAAACCTCATGGAATCCACCGTGGCACAAAATCCACCGTGAAATATGCCTCCTAGCATCATTAGCACACTCCATGTGACTCTTATCTCTTCTATCAGCATGATAGGTTTTTAACCATACACGAATTTTGCATGCATATATCCTATAATAGCGCTATGAGTCATTATGTGAGCCCACAAAGCATAAGGGAGCAATCATTGCCACTCTTTTACCTTCTCTCCACATGCTTTTGCCAATGCCTTTAGGTGGATTACCTCTTTCAATTTTTCCATTTACTTCAGGGTTATAGGCTAAAGTTAAAGCAAGCTTTATCCCCAACCATGCAAAGAAATCATGAGCTTCATCTACATCAACCTCACCTCTATTTGCTGTAATTTTGCCCACACAGCCATATTGAGAAAAGATCTATTCTAAGAGAAAAGTATACACAACATTTTTTGTCTTAGTACATAGAGCTTTCTCTTCCACTTGATTAATCAAGTCCTCATAGGCAAGCACAAGAATATACCTCATTTGCGAAAGACCTATAGGCATTGTGACTAAAGCCACCACCCACTTAAAATGAAGAGGCAATGAATATGTGGCCTGTAATCCATCCCGATGTCTCACAGATGAATACATTTGACATGTTGTACATGTTTCCACAAAGTGAGTAACATCCTTATACATACCCTGCCACCAATATCTTTCTTTGATCTTTGCAAAAATACCCCAAACACCTTTATGACCAGGCCACAAGCTTTCATGAAATTCTTGCATAACATTTACTTGTGAAGCTCTCTCACCCAAAACTCGTAATGGCATATCCATACACTTTCCTCTTGATTTTCTTACACTCCTCATCTGACCATTCATCTCTCTTTGTTAATGTATAGAGGTATTGACCAATTCTCAGCCTCTCTCCTGCATATTTTTCTTCTAGAAACACTTCTACACAAGATGCATAACATCTAAAGTGTCTTCTCTTTGTTGTCAAAGCTTCTGTTAATGCTATAGCAACACCTTGCATTGCTAAATTCACTCTTGCACCATCATTTTCAGCTGCGAGAAAGTCATATTCTTCCTCCTCATCTATCATCCCACCTTCATTTCATAACGTGCCCGAGATAACATGTTGGCCACTGGGTTATCTCTTCCTACAATATGCTAAATTCAGGGTTCAAAGATTTGATGTATGTAGTCCATTGGAGCATAGCAATGTTTGGGGTAGCACAACTAGTAATCATACCCAATACCGGCAAACAATCGGTCTCAATGACTACATGAGCACCCATAAAATGCTCCTTATCACATTTAAGGGATGTCACAGTTCCCTGTAATTCTCTTTTTACATGTGGAAATCTTGTTTGTCATTCAATCAATACTTTAGAACCAAAGTGAATTGCATATCTTTGCCCCTCCTCATCATCTTGCCCAATTGCCCATCCAATCCCAATTGGGCTTGAATCAATAGTAATAATGATAGGCTTTCCATGTGAATAGTCATCCTTTCTCAATGTAGGAGCAGATTTTAAGAGTTGCTTCAATTTTTTCATTGCTTTCTAATGCATCCTTTCCCAATGAAAATTTTGACCTTTCCTTAGAATCTGATAACAAGCATTGGCTACATGTGCAAAGTGAGGAATCCATGTCAAATAGAACACACATGCACCCAAGAATCTATGCACCTTTGATACATTCGTGCATACATCTTGCATTCTATCAATCCCATCTATTTTTGCTAGTGATAGTCTTTGCCCATAAGTCTCACACATATGCCCAACAATCAAAACCTCTTTAACTCCAAAGACAGACTTTTGTACAGACAGAGTTAAATGCACCTCTTCTAGACACGTCAAAATCCTCTCACAATCCACAATATGGTCTGTGAAAAACTGCCTGCATCCATGAGCATCCATCTCTTCATTCTTTTCATCCACTGCACACCCTTTGATTGGAACATCATCCAAGAAGGGCATAGTCAATTGTGGTATAAAATCCATGACTACCCTACTCATAGCATTTGTCATGTGTGCCACTGAGTTTGTTGCACCCTGTGGGATAGTACACATCCGTACAAACCCCAAGGGAGTCTTCATGGTTGTGACATCCTTGCTTTCAATTGCAAGTTGAAACTGATCATACCCCAAGTAAAGATCACCCAAAGAATAGATTGCTTTTCCTGCAAAAGCCTCTGCAAATTCATCAACCACAAGATCTGCACCCACAATTCTTATGGTCACTTTATTGACTAATTGCATGTCTTGAATAAATCTCAAAGCCCCATTCTTTTTGGGCACAGTAGACCAATGATTTGAGTATGGGGCTGAAGAAGGCTCCAAGATCTTCATGCAAATCTTTTCATTTAGCAAATTCATCAGCTTTGGCAAGTAAGCTTTAGGCACTGGAATAGGCCTCAAGTTCCATGGTACATGTGGCACAATAAATATGACCATAGGAGAGACAACATTTGGATCCACACAACCTATTTCACTTGGTTGAAATAAAAATGCCTTTCCATGCCTAGCCAACATCCGCATAGAACAATCTCTCTCAGCACAGCAGGCAAAAGAAACCCTTCTGCACACCAACTTTCAATTCTTATAATGTTTTAGATGTAAACATCTACATATAACAGTCTCTCTCACAGCGGGCAGCAAAAGAAACCCTTCTACACCAACTTTCAATTTCTATAATGTTTCACATGTAAACTGATGACCTATATCTTTAGGATCCCATTAATATTCAGCCCATAAAAGATGCTTGAAATTCCTTCATTTTCAACTAATAGTCCCAATGCTTTCAATTCCTTAGTAGCCCATTTCATAGATATGCATTTAGCCTTGCACATAGCTTCCATAGGCTTAAACCAACATGAATTGTTTGATGTAAAATGAGAATAACCAATAGTAAATACATGCTTCATTCCATCAAGAGGTGAGTACATTCTTTGAACAACACTAATATTGCTTAATGAAAATCCAGGTCTTTGAATTCCCTTGCATTTGGAGCCAAAGGAGACTCTCAAATTGTATCCTAATTTCTAGGATGATTAAAACAAACAATAAGAAATTGGATTGCTTTCCTCCCATCCTTACTTCTGACTCTTGCATAAGTAGAACCATCATCAAGCACATTTGTTTCCATACGCACTCTTGTAATATAGGGTTGTTCCAAAATCACTGCATATGAGGAATTATCTTGCACAAAGAAGTGTTGTTCTTCTTGTATACCAACCATGATCACTATTTACAAGCCATGCACCATTTTCATACAATCCATGCTTAATGACATTTATCTCAGACCCATGGTCAAGTAAACCAACACAAGGAGTTTCACGTTCCCTTATTTTCACTACCGTTTCAGTGGTAGCCCTAGCCTAATGATTTCTTGTGTAGTGACTTTGAGGAATAAATCCTAGAGTCTCTTCCCCATATTGTTGCATCTGCCTTACTCCACCATGCATATTGCTACAAGACAATGCATTTTGAGCCAATTTCTTCTCTTTTTCACATGCTGTCCACTCATTAGTACCATTCTACATAGATAATCTAGTACTTCATGCTCATATTTAGCGCGAATACCCAAGTTCTTCAAGAACCTTCTTAAGATCTGTGGCTGTCTCAATGTCAAAGTGCAACTTATATTCTGGCTGCTTGCCCTTCTTTTTTCCCTCATGTTTGTTATCTTGTTTTTTCTCCAACTGACCTTTGCCATAACATGCTTGGGAGGTGACTGATTTGCAGCTTTAGGCTGATCCACACTTCTTCTTGTCATTCTTTTAGATGTCCCTACATTATTTTTATCTCTTTTTTATTTTTCTTCCACAAGTACATCCATGTTTTGTACATTTTCTAAATATGCATACACTGAATATGCATCTACTGATGATTCCCAACTAGTTATGTCACGAATGTCTTGCCCTGCATGAGACATTTCACAATCAGTAACCTTTCTTTTTTCAGCTGCATAAAGCATGTGTCCATATTTCAGCCTTTTGACCACCAACCATCACTTGGACATGCATTCTATCCAACTATAGACCAAAAGTAGAAGCTTGTACCACCGCATAAGCATTTTGAACTGCCAAGTTTTCCAACAACTTCTGGATGCCCCCCTTTTTGAAATTCATAGCAAGAGGCAATCCAATTTTTTGTGCATGGATCTTGCCATCTTTCCAAAATATGAGCTGTCATGCCAAGGCCTCTTGATAGGCAGCACAATCCTTTCTCTCATGCTGCAAACTGTCACACTACATACATCTTTTTCTTGGCTTAGGGGATGTTATCTGTCCCCTTTCCTCTTGTCCTTTTTCATCCAGTTTTGTAACTTTCAATTGAAGATCCCACATGCCTTTGACCAATTCATCTAAGAAAGACATCTTCCCTAACAGAGGGAACAATAGCAGGTATAACCATAGGGTTAGCCACAAAAGTAGGTGGCTTAGTGGATACATCAACTGTCTTGCGCATAATAGTAGGCAAGCTAGAGACATGCAATATTTCTCTTATTCTATGCTTCTTCACAAGTGCAGTAACAACTTCCTTGATATGTCTCCACTGTGTTTTCAAACCTATCTCTATAGTCTGATCCTCTAGCAAATCATCAAGCTTCTCTTGAAGATCAATATCATCTCCTTGTAGAAACAATTCAAATTTTTGACTTGCAAGAGCTTGATTTTCTGTAAGATCCAATTGCTCAAATCGACTCTCAAATTCTCTTAACAATTTTGTAGCCACAAGACCCTTATTGGGTTGTAAAACCCACTCCTGAAAAGTCTTGCGTGTAATCAAATTGGTGTCCTCAATGTAAAATTCTTCCATGAGTGTCTTCTTGAATTCTATCCAAACAACACCCTGTAAGTATAATTCAATAATCTATGCTTTCAGTTCATGAATAGTAACATGTACAAAATATCGGCTCCATGCACATTGAGCCACCCCAAAGAATTCCATCTTTTGAACATAGGTATGTACATATGCAAATACATTCCTTCCATTGAATAACTTCACCTCACGCTCAACTACTTGCAAAGCATTCATCACAACAATTTTTGTTTGAGTAGAAGCTTGCATCACCTATTGTTGTTGTTGTACCTACATAAGCATATTCATTATTTTCACCAATTGTTGCAAAACATCACTGGAGATTGTGTTCAAAGATTCTTCCATCTTGTCTTTCCTTCTTCTGATGACCTTTCACGTCAAGTTCACCAATGTCGAAGGGGTTTTTGTTGAAAGGTCGAATCCACAGGGGATCAAAGGTAGAAGGAAGTAGAGATAGGACATGGAAGAGAAGAAAGATAATAGACAAGAGGTAAACACGTCAAAGACAAAGCACAATGAGCTGAATCAATATGTATTAAAAGAACCTGGAATCTTTGCACTACTCAGAAGCAATCTCCAGGCATTAGATCTCCTTGAGCTTCTTCATAGAACAAAACATGCATCAAAATTATAGCTCCTTCTCTGTTGCTCTGAACCCAAATTTGATGGCTCCATTGGCTCCTAAAGGGGTTAAAAACCCATGACACTTGATCACGAATCTCCCAGATCACTCCTTCTTCCACTTCCAGTTCAAACTACATTTTTCAACTTATCAACAATGATTGCGACGTGCACAATTTCGTCAATCTGTCCTTTTTTATGAAAATCCCATAACTGGCTAAAAAAACAACTTTCATTTTGCATGCTATCCTAATCTAGAAGCTTTTCTAAAATTTTTGAATTTTTACAATAAATAATATAAAAAATAGGCTAAAATTATCCAAAAAATCTAGTATTTTTGGATAATCCATGCAACTCACACTGATCCTAATGACTCAGATCACATTGACTCACTTGATCAATAAGAAGTCCGATGATGATGCATTCCATTCTTTTTCACACTGTGGCCGCATAGCAGCATGACAGCGGTAATGATGCAAATATTTGGAATTGTCTAGGTAAGAAGGGCGACTCACTTAGGTTGCTCCCACGATCCTTCATCAATAGATAAACCTTAAAGAAATATTTGTGTCCCAACCATTAAAACAATGGAAACACTGTCTAAGGACCAATCCCGAACTATTGAGTTCTCTTTCAACACATTGGTGAGAGCATAGTTGCCCACAAATAGGTGACTATTCATAGCAAACTAGGGTTGCTATTGTGGAGAAATAAAAACCCAGGACAGTGATGGTCATCCAAACCATGGTAGAGTTATTTGATCACACATAAGGTAGTTGATAATGATTTCCGCAAGGGAAATAAAAGGAGTAGGATAATGAGGATAGGAGAAACTCTAAATAGGTCCTAGAGTGATCTAGGCTAACAAAAATTGACTTATGCGAAAACTCTAAATCCTAAAGGATTAGGGTAGGGTTTTGTGGGGATAATAATGAAAGGATAGTACCTATTAAAAGAAAATTGCAATTCCTATTGCAAGGATAATTGAGGGATGAAGCGTAGAGTACTCATCCACAAGTAGGAGGACTTGTACCTACAATACCTTTGACACACATGTTTTTCATAATTCTCAAACCAATTACGACCTTCATATAAGAGCTACAATTTCAAAATTAGGAGTTTCAAGATTGAGCCACTTATTTGCTGGATGATGCATCCAAGCTCCAAATTTTTAGGAATCACTAAGGATCCTCTCCTTTTTTACTGTGAAATTCCAAAAAATAACTAGCCATCTAATATAGCCTCAAACAATAAATAAATCCACAAATCACAAAAAAAGTCAAATTTTTAGCACTCCTCAATAAGGGACACCAAAAAAGAGATGATTAGCTAGCGGTCATTGAGGACAAGCCTCTTTTATAACATGAAAACCAGTTGTTAAGAAGTGCCCCTTAGGGAATTGAATTTTTCAATATTCAACACAACAAAAATTTGAAATGTTTCATAAACAAAATTCTACCAACACACAAACACTGACAAACAACTATGCCTCTTGTAGCTCAAGTATGCCTTAAACATGAAGTAGAGCGATCCACAAATACTTGAGTCCTAAAAAAAAATATCTCTTCATACCTCTTTGGGGTTGATACAATTCTTTGAGCCTTCAACATCGGCATTTTGCAAGCTTGATCAACATACACAAAGATCCATATGCAAGTATGGGACCCTCCTCTCTCTCACACAAGAGAACAAGCTCTATATCAAGGGAAGGGCCCCTTAACCTTCCCCCTTATATAGTTTTTTATCTCTGTATTATATGTTGTGTTTTTTTGCTAGGCTTTAAATGTTTTGATTTTTTATAAAGCTTAAAAGGCTTGTTAAGTTGTGAGAAAAATGAAAATCCTTATAGTCTTTAAGCTTGTAAGCTTTTCAACAAACTTTGTATGCTTTTCTTGTTAATCACCATCCTTCAATCATTTGCAAGAAGCTCAAATGCTGCACAAACAAGAAAATGCTTTGCTACCAATATTTGTGAGTCAACAAATTCTTCATTGTTGTGCCTATTCATATCTAACCATTCAAAAAATCACAAAGCTCATTTTCATCTTCCATTTCATATGTACATGCTTTGGCATCTACCTAGTTACAACAAAATTGTCAATCCTCCACTCTTATGCTAAAAATTCTACATGTTCTCAAACCCTTTAGCCTCACTTTCTTCCATGAAATCATTCATGTTAGTCACTACTAATCCACTTAGCATCGAGTGTACTGATATTTCCCCAACATCATTTCACTATCTTACTCCATTTCTCCTTCAAATGGATAGGGAAATCTGTGAGGCTGTAAGGATAATAGATTAAATGGATTTAGATGATCAAGAAAGCTCATGAAGCTCCTTTCAAATAACCAATTGATGGTTCAATACTTGATTGTTGTGCTGTAGAGGAGAATTATGATGGATGAAATCCATTATAAAGGAATAGAACACTTAGCCTTTATAGCCTAAATCACTTCTGATGCAAAATAGCAGCATTGTAGCGATGCCAATAGGGACACCACTTTGAGAAAAACAAAGCGATGAAAACCCAAGCGTAGCATTTTTCCACAAAAAGTGTGAGAGAGAGCGAAAGAGATCGTGGCTTTGGGAGGGAGAGGGAGAGGAACACAGAAAGAGAGAGAATGAGAGCTTCTCACCATCATCATTGCCACCACCACCATTCACGAAGAAAAGAGAGAAGTGCATGAAGGAGAAAGAGGGGATGTAGCAAAAAGGAGACAAAAAATCCATCCTTAAGTCTTTGTGGTAAGTACATTGCCTCTTCTTGGTTTGTTCTCATTCTTTGTTCTTTTATATTTTTTTTGTTTTTCTTGAGAATGAGATGCATTGAGGGAAAAAGAGAGGAAATGAGAGAGGGAGAAGAAGAAAGAAAAATGAAGAAAATATGAGAGAGAGAGAGAGAGAGAGAGAGAGAGAGAGAGAGAGAGAGAGAGAGAGAGAGAGAGAATAATCATGAAAGATAGAAAATAAAAAGAGAAAGAGAGAGAGAAAAGGAGGGAGAAAAAGAACTTGTTGTTTGTCCTAACGTTGACAAAATGGAAATCGATGATGGTTGTGATGTCCAAGATCGTGAGGCATATCTTAATCAACATGTCTCATGTCCTTGCTCTCAATGCAAGCTAGCAATCAAATGAAAGTGTCACTTGTCTATAAAAGACGTATGATGCTTTGGCGAGTTCCAATAAGAGATAATTGGTGAGGTGATCTTAGAATTTGAGAAAATAGTAAGAAATGTGTATGGCATATCTTAATTAACATGTCTCGTGTCCTTGCTCTCAATGCAAGCTAGAAATCAAATGAAAGTCTCACTTGTCTATAGAACATGTATGATGCTTCGGCGAGTTCCAACCGATTTCTGTAACATGCCCGCTTGTCCGCTTGTGGGACACATCTTAGCAGCCCATCGGGAGGAGGGTCTAGAAGGCTCTAACTGGCACTTGCAGGGAATAACACTGGGCTTACGATCTAGGTCTTCTCGAGTCTTCCCCGAGCGGAAGTGTCTAGTCATTCCCACTTGGGAGGTCAGGGTTCCTTTCCTATCAGCAAAGTCTCTAGGAAGGAGCTAACGTCAAACTCCCGATGTACCATTTTGCATAGCACTTGGTTCATGGAGAATGGGAAACGAGAGGGATGCGAAGCTCAACCTCTTTGCTGTACAGCATAGTCCCATTCCTTTCCCCTGAAATAGAACACTACAAGAAAAAGGCCTCATAGACGCACATTTAGACGCGATTTTTGAATATAGAGAAATTCTTACGCGCGCGTCTATCTGCTCGCCTATTTGCGTGTCTACCATTTCGCGCCTATAATCGCATGTATCAACAAATTTACACGCAGAAATAGACGCGAAATAGATGCACATATACACACGCATATAGACACGCTGGTAGACGCGCAATAGACGCACATATACACGCGCATATAGACATGCTGGTAGACGCACTTTTACAAGCACTAATAGATGCGAACAGAAAACAAAAAATGTCATTTTTAAAAAAAGATATTTAATTTCTTTTTTAAATTTGAATTATGAAGCGCGTGTAGTTTGCATTATAGACGCGTGAATAAATGCGGATTATCTGCAATTTAGACGCACTGATAGACGCGCAAAACAGAACTGGGAAAAAAAAAACCAGAGAGCATGTGGTTGCAAAGCATGCTCTCCGGTTTTTTTTTTCCCCTCTCATACATCAGATTGTGTATTTGGGAAAAAGACAATGTATCTTACGGGCACGAGAATTGAAAATAAAAGTCCATGTATTCATTATATATAAAAGCATTTACAAGGGAAGATTAAGTGCTTGCGACCTAAAGCGTGGCTGCAAGCAGTAGGCTCAGAGAGATATCATACATATACAAGAAAAGAAGGCCTCATGAGGAGGTATGGTGCTCTTGTACGAATTTGAAGAGGAAACATCTTCGCTAGTACCACCATGGCTACTAGTGTCGCTATCCCCCTCCTTGCTATGCTCCACATCCGGGTTTGCCTACACACACAAAAGATCAGGGTTTCTTACATAGACAAGGTGGAAAAAAAGTTATAATTAGTTATACTTTAATAGGAACGTAAGAAAAACATACCTCCTCTAGCTGTCGAATCCTCATGGCCCGGTTGTATTGGTCCTCAGTGATGAGACCCTCCTCATAAAAGTGAAGCCATGTCGCTGCGCGGTTATGGCCTTGATGGTAACCTACCTCTCTAGGAGAACGATGGTAGTCTGCAAAACATTTAGAGATATACAAACAATTATGAGTCACAATATATTAAACTAAAATATATAAAGAATTAAAATAAACATAAATTAAAAAAAACTAGAAATCAAAATATACTTACAAACTCTTCCTCCCACGACTCTCTGCCGCCTAATCCGTAATGCGATGATCCCATTGTTTCCATTTGGATCCGTCATGCCTGTGCGTGCTGGCGACTCTTCACTTTCTCAGCTGCGTTCTTCTTGGCTTTCTTCCACTCTATGTGATGGCACATAGGTGGTTGGCTATAGGCTCCACAACCCTCCTCTAGCCTCCACAGTGAGTCCCCGGCCCGTGTCATGAGGTGGGATCTTTTGTTGTGAAGCATATCCCTCACTTTTGTACATCCCCAATCATTCGAGAATCATTGACCCTCAGGATTTGGGTACCTCCTATGGACTACCCACAACACCTCCTGCCACAAGCCACTTTTCTGATTTTTGAAGGCAATGAAACAATCTTTATACGTCGCATGCAGGATGCTCCTCATGTACGCCATTACATCCTTTCCCTCATCATCATGAAAGATGCCACCAGCATCTGTAACTCTATAATACTGGGGTACAACCTCCTCTATGTGATCTACTAGTGAGGGTGATCGCTCGCTAGCTCCTAGGCAACCCCCACACAAGCCTCGTCCTCCCCCTCGACTCTCCCTCCTCCCTCTCTGTCGACTACCCTCTGCCTCACTGGACGCACGAGCTTCTGCAGATGCACGTGCTTCTGTAGATGCTTGTGCTTCAGCCGATGCATGTGGAGCACGTGGAGTACCTGCAAATGGAGTACCTGCATATGGAGTACCTGCATATGGAGTACCTATATGTGGAGTACCTGCATGTGGAGTCTAGGAAGTAGTCCCAGGCAAAGACGCCAGAGGCATCCCAGACATGACATTGAACACCTCGTCCGCTGTGGGAGAGCGGCCAAGGTGTCTGGTCATCTCTCCCATGAAGTCTTCCCTACTAGGAAAACCTCCAAAAAATGCATTGACCCCCCTGCCAAAGGAGGCCAATGTATCATTCATGCGATCCACATCTGGGTCATTACTAGATGAACCAGGATACGACATCTGTAAAAAAAACACAAGAAAAAGATAAATTTATTTGCATACAAAAAATCATATATTACCTACATTTTCAAAGAGCTTTCTTTAGACATTGAGCATAACACTTAAGTGCTAATGCTTCTCTTAAACAAGAAAACTGATAAACACAAACATGGGATACTACACATACATATCATTGCACATCCAAAGAGATGTAGAATAAGGTTAGTGCTCATATATGGCACATCCATGTTACAACTATACTTTAAAATTAATAGCTATCATAGCAAAAGGATAGATCCCTACTAAGGACAACTCTTTGGAAGGGTAAACATAGAAAAATTGTCCACTTTTAACATAATGACACACTTATACTCATAGTCTTCATGAAGAAACATAGAGGTCATACTCTTTGTCATGAAGCACTAAGCTCTTCATCCAAGGATCACAAATAAAGGGCATTAACATACCACTCCTTTGGCAACTCCACAACAAGTGAAAATATCAAGTCACACTATTACATAATGATGTTTTATGACGATTATGTTGCATTGCTACTCACATCACTATGATACATCACTTGTACATGGCTTGCAACAATGGGGTTTGTGCAACTTAAGTGACTAGAAGTGCATTATTTAGGAGATGTTGTTTAACATTGACCAATGCATCAATGAAATGACAATGTTACTTGAGCAATATTTGTAACAAATAAAAATGTGAGAGTAACCCATCATTTTTTTTGTTCCTCCTAGCCAATGTGCCATGCTTTCTCTCTCTCTCTCTCTCTCTCTCTCTCTCTCTCTCAATCATACAAACTCTCTCTTTCTTTCTCTTTCTAAAAAATACACGTCCAGCGCATCTATCTGCGCATCTAAGATGCAGCACAGACGCGATGTCAGACGCGCATCCAAGGTCAATACGCGTGTATAATCGCATGTAGACTGCAGGTCAACATTTTGTGCAGCGCGTGTATCATCGCATGTACACTGCAGAGCACACACGCCAGCACACGCGCTCTAAGCCTCAAATGCTCTGAGAGGAAAAAAATTTCGTGTCTATGTCTGTGTCTACACTGAGATGTAGATGCGCTATCAGACGCGCTCGGTCGGCCGATTTTGGGCCGACGACCGCCATTGATGATTTGCAAAATGCAATGCATAATGGAATCACAAATCCTAAATAAACAGACAGAGCAGAGAGAGGAAGAGAGAAACAAAGAGAGAGAGAGAGAGACTCACCTTGGGTATTTGGTGTGGCAGGTGGTGGCGCTTCTTCCTTCTCCTTCTTCCTCTCCTTGGTGAGTTACCCAACCTTGATGCTTGCTTGCTGCTTCTTCTTGTTCTCCTATTTCGTGTTCTCTCTTTCTTCCTCTCCTTAGATTTCCTTTTTCCCTTCTTGTGTGTTTGAAATGAAAGAAGAGGTGAGTCATAAGGAGGTGAGGCATGAAGAAACTGCATGTCGCCTAGGCGCAGTTTGAAAAGAAATGATTTAAGTATGGTTTGAATTTTGATGTGTGCATCTATTTTTGCATGTATATGTGCGTCTATTGTTCAGATAGATGCGAAAATAGATGCCAATATAGACGCGTAGTTAAACACGGATATAGACGCGCATTTGGGCTTTATTATAATTTTTTATTTTTAAGATAAGTTTTGATAGTGAATTCTTATTATAAGTTTTAATGCATTTATGATGATTTTTGTGTATTTAAAATTGAGATCTTATGTAAACATATGAATGACAAATATTTTAATGTTCTCATGAATTAGGTTTAATCATGTCGACGTCATCATCACCTAGTGCGGTGCAAGCTGGTGAGTCAATGAGCACATCCTCAAGTGAGGATGAAACATTGCGTCTTCATAATCGAGATGCATGGCTACGACAAAAAATTAAATGCATGTGTGATCGTTGTCGAGGGTGTATTTTTCAAGCACGTCAAATTGTAATGTCACACCTCAGCTTTTATGGAGAATGGGACCGAGAAAAATCACCGGTATTCATTGTTTTTTTTTACCACTAAGATTGCATGTCTATGTTACCGGAATTATATATCAACGTACATGAAACTCCCTTTTGTGGTTGAGTAGGATGCAGTGCCACATACTCAGATGCTCCCTCCCGGGCGTCGAGAGGCTGCAAAACATCGACGCGAGGAGGTAAATTCTTCAAGAAGAGTAGAGACTGAAGACCATGATAGTAGCCCTTATGAAATGCCCCATCAAGTCGTAGAGGATGAGATTTTGGACAACATGGTACACCATCTATTTTTGCAACCCGTTCAGGGAGAAGGTCACTCTACGAATTAGCCAGATGATCCACTATATGTAGCATCATCTACTCTGTTGTATGAAGGTTGTACGTACTCCGTTCTTCGTGCGTCCCTCAAGATACTTAACTTGCAAACAATTTATGGATGGCGTAATGTTAGTTTGGATGCGTTATTGAAGTAGGTATCAATTCAGTTTGGCTTATGAATCATAATATTAATTGTTTTATTTTTTGAAATCAGACAGAAATATATGTTGGTGGTTTTTTAACTCACTTTTAAAAATATATGTAGGTTATTATCACAAATGCTTCCAAAAGGAAACAAATTGCCAACTAAGAGAGAGCAAGCAAGACATTACTTGACATCTTTAGGAGGCCTCGATTATGTCAAGATCCATGCATGTGTCAAAGATTGTGTCTTATTTTGTGGGATTCATGAGTTCGCACGAGAGTGTCCAGTTTGTGGCGAATCAAGATACAAAGTGGAGATGAAGTCAATGGATGTGCCTCATAAGGTTTTGCGACATTTTCCAATTGTTCCATGTATAAAACATATGTTCAAGTGTAAGTCTATTGGAAAGCTCATGTCATGGCATGCTAGTCATCGTTCAAGTGATGGAAAATGGAGGATCCCTACAGACACATCGGTAGGGCAATATATAGATAATTTGTGGCCCATTTTCAAAGAAGAGCCAATAAATTTAAGATTTGGTTTAGGTATGGATGGAATCAATCCATTTGGCATCAAAAGCACATCATACAGTGTATGGCCAATGGTATTGGTGAACTATAATATTCCTCCATCCATGGCAATTAAAAAGGGATATGTGATGTTGTCCCTTCTGATTCTTGGAAAGCACAAGGTAAAAAACATGGACATTTACTTAGAGCCTTTGATTGAAGAGTTAGAAATGTTATGGGAAGGTATTGAGGTACAAGATACAAGTGCATCTGCATCCTCTAGATATTTCACATTGAAGGCCATGTTGTTGTGGACCATGCACGACTTTTCAGGATACGGAGAGTGTTTAGGTACATGTATCTAACTCTATATTTGAAATTCAAGACTTGAATCAATTGCATTTTATTAATTCACTTTTTTTTTCAAGTTTAACCACGTCAGGATATCATGCATGTCCTATTTGTGGTCCCTCTCTAGTCTCCTCTAGGCCGTCACGTTTAAAGAAGGTTATCTACGACAATCATCATCGATTTCTTCCTATTGACCATCCCAAATATGTTCTCCCTACTAATGGAATGACTCCACAATCTCTAACCATTTGAGATTGGAAGGAGAGATGGATTAATGCTGACAGCCACCCTCCACTCAGCATAAGTTGGTAAGAAGTGCATTTCTCTCGATTGACTTTAAAGTATTTAGCATGATGAATTGTTTACATAATATATTGTTTGTTTGTTAGGTTCTCTATATTTTTTTGTCTTCCGTACTGGACTGAACTCAAGATCAATCACATGTTGGACCCCATGCATATATTAAAAAATGTTGTATCTACATTATGGGATCACTTGATAGGGGCTCGTGATTCAATTAATGTAAGGGAGGATTTACGTAACATTGGTCGCATGAGACGAGCCTGGCCACGCAGTGGACCTAGAGGAAAGATTGAGCTGCCCCATGCACCTTGGATGTTGTCAAAGAACGAGGAAAAAATAGTGAAGGAACAAATATATAGCTTTTGAACACCCACAGGATGTATGAGATGTCTCAAGGGAGCCTTCATAAAGAAAAAGAAAAGAGGTGTGGAGCAACTATCTGGTTTGAAGTCCCACGATTGGCACAAAATGATTCAAGTAAGGGTATCTCTAACCATGAATATAGTAATTAGTGGAGTAACTATGTGTAAACTTTGGGGTATGATGAATTTTTCCTCAACTAATCATTTGATCTATGCATATTGTTTACATTCAATTTGTACTTCCTAGTAGCATATCCCATTGTGCCTCCAAAGATGTACATGATATCATTTACAAGATGGGAGAGCTTGTGAGGTGTGTATACATTGTATTTTTTCATTATATATCTTTGAATTTCTACACAAAAATAAACAATTCTCAAATACATCTTGACAGATACGTGAGCTTGAAGGAAATTGATCCAAATACATTGCAAGATGCTCGAGTATTATGTGTTGAGGTGGTTTGTTTGGTGGAGGAAAATTTTCCTCGATCCATTTTGACTACTCAATTACATTTACTTGTACATTTGATTGATGAGATCGCACTTTGTGGGGCAGTTCATGTAAGGTGGATATTTTTTCTTGAGCGCTTCATGAAAACCTTGAAAATTTTTGTGAGGCAAAAAGTACGGCCTGAGGGAAGCATGACTGAGGGTTGGTTAGTGCAATCATCCCTTGTTTATATCTCTGAATATCTTTCTGAAGTGGCTCCCTCTCAACCACGACTAAGGAAAGATGATGAAGACTTGAGGATGACCTCTATAGTACCTCAAGGAAAAGGAATGAGTAAAGTGCTAACAAAAGAAGGACTTCGTAAGTTAAATAGTTTTTGTGTGCTCAATAGTGATGTAATGAGCAAATGGATGACACTATATAATGAAGCAAGGGCAAGAAAAAAAATCGAAAGACAAGAATTTTGCACTAGATATGGACGTAATGTCTCATTTCCAGATCATCTAAATGCGCTCCCACGTCATATTGATATAGATTGGTTATATGAGGAAATGGAGAGAATGGAAAAAGAGGAGCAAATTAATATATCTCAAGAAGAGTGGAATACACATGAGGTTGCTTATCAAAGCTGAGACATACTATCAATTAATTTGTTTCTATAAGTTTTATTTTATATAAATAATTGACATGTTTGATCTTTTATCTTTTACTACTAGTGCACATTATTCAATGCACGTTGGTGTGAGGGTAAACATCTTCGAACTCAACGTATAGATGAAAAGAGAAATACCCAAGATTGTGGTGTCCTTGCTCACTTCGAGGATGCCAATGGTACCATGGAAGGTTATTGTGGCTTGATCCAAGATATTTTGAAGCTTGACTTTAGATGATTCTTTAAATATGTACTAGATGTGAAGTGGTTTAAAGAAGTGGTAACAAATGGTGAGCATTGCACAATCAGACGTCATCCAAGTGGTTTTGTAATCATTGACTCTACAAAATTTCACCAAAACAAGAATGACACATTAGTACTACCTCAACAATGCAAGCAGGTATATATACAAAGGCTATTTTTTTTATATGTATACATGTGATATATATACACAATATAATAAGTACTTAAGTTTTTTGCTTTTGTTTTTCAAATACAAGCTGTGTATCATCCAATGGTAAACAATAACCGATAGTGGTATGTCATCCCTATATCTAATCGTTCAAAACCAATATATTTTAATATTACCGACATGGAGATAGCAGATGACAATCCAACAATTAATGATGATGTGCATGATGACACCATAATGGATGATATACGTTGTCGAAGGGTTTTCGAAAGTAAAGTCACGACCACAGAGGTTCTTAAGAAATTCCAAGAAAGAAGATTCCTCAATTCCGAAGGTCTTCAAATGCAGGCGCTTACTTACTTAGGTGTTAGAAGAGATTAGGATGCTGGCAATAAAACTCATGTCACTGTTTTACCTATCTCAATCTTGTTGTAAAACTCCTTAATAACAAAGACGCTCCGGGTACAAAGTCTTAACAAGCATACCGAAGACACAATGGTGTTGATTACTGGTCATATCCAAGTAGTGGAAATAGTCCAAGGGCAATGAAGGGTTGGATGCTTTGTTCCTTGATGCAGAGTATAATCAAACTGTTTATAAAAGAGATCCTCTCTTATTCAGAGACTCATAGTTCCAGCCAGAGCATATGCAAGTACATATTTATCCAATTCTCCACACAGCAACAAGTTTTGGACGGCTCTGTTTTAGGGTTGTGGGTATGTGCTTTCACAAAAACCTTGCACTATTGAGATCAGAGACATAGATATGTGCAAGCAGATAGACCAGACAGAGAAGTACAGGTGTGTGCTCTTGAATTATAATAACTGTCTCATCAGCTGCCACAAATGGAAAGGCCCTGTTCACACCAGTAAGTAGTGCAGATAACAAACGTGAGTCCATCTCAGCTGCATTCTCAACATTGGCAACAAGCTATTTCTGACTTTGGCTGTCAAGACTCTTGGTCTTCTTCCTCTATTTCCAATTCCTTGCTTTCACGTATTACTCCACGATACCTTGTGTTGCTTGTGACAGACACATCAGGCCAGCTTCATGTAGTAGTAACACAAAACATCCATCATCGAGGGTCTGCCATTATGCAGAGCTGCACAGCAAATCAAGCCGATTTCGTGTACACGATTGTGTCATCGTCATCACACGCTCTTGATTTATACAAGTGGTGTTGTAATCATCGATGTGAGGCTTCTGTAGAGTCAATCGTCCTCGCTGCTTCCAAAGCCAAATTTTCCATATTCTCGCCAAACCTGTCCTCCATCTCTGCATCTCTCACATATTACTTTGTGTTGCCTTTGAGACCATGTATCAGTCTTTTTTTTTTGTCGGTTCCCTCTCTTCTGCTATGGCTTTGTCTTCTACAGCTTCGTCGTCACCTTCTGGTATGTCTCCCTCGCCACCTTCTGGTATGTCTTCGTCGCCACCTTCTGGACTTCCTCTGTCATAGCAACGTTGTCCTTCATCGTCACCGCAATGTCTTTCTCCGTTTCCGTGTTTGCTGATCTTCCTCTTTATCACCTTCCGCCTTGTCTTGTTCCTGCAATCATGTTTGCTGATGCCCTCTTCGAAGTTCCAGAGCTTTGTCCTCTTTTTCCTCCAACTCAGTTGTTGCAAAGATCCTCTCTGATTCCCCTTTTCCCTCAGTAGAGCTCCCCGTTTGGCAAAAACAAATCTCCTCTTTTCTTTTCCGTAGCTCTCCTTCTCTAGTTTTGCAGAGTTCCTCCCTGATTGCGGAAAAAAAAATCCCCTGCTTTCTGCGTATTCTTTCCCTTAATCATCTTCCATCTCTATGTATCACGATTACCTCCACTTGATCTGCCCTCCTCTCAATGTCAGATTATTGAATTCCCTTTTTCTGCAATGTGACCTTCCCCAAAATACATAGGACAGTCTGATTCCTGAGGAAGCGATCGGGACCCCCCATTTGTCCTTATGGCTTTTTCTGCCCCGTCCAGGCCTGATTTTTTCTCTGCACACTCAGAAAAGCTTTTTTAATTCTATTTTGCCCACTCCAGTGGGTCCCATAAACATAAAATTTGATGATAGGACAGTTCAAATCAGCAAACCCAACTCGTGGCCTCCTGGTCTGCCCATTAGTAGAGGAAGAATTAATCCTACTGATATTATATTGACAGACTGTGCTAAAACTCTTAGCTGCCTCATGATGATCTGCTGCATCATAACCAGGATGATCGTCCTCAACTGATGTCCTCGATGACAAGGATGATGATGAGAAGGATATTGTCCTCTCGGATTTTGATGACTTAATGCATGAAAAACCATGGGGTGCTAATTCTCCTCTTGGAGAAGGCGCACTATCTAAAGCTTCGGGAACTCAGTGTCATCGTCGGTACAGAAGGATATGGGCTTAGACTGGTAGCGATGAATGCTCTAATCCATATGATTTGCAGGCAACTCTTGGTTGTGATGATTATGATGATCATCGATCCCATCAATCTGATCTTTATTAGCAATCACAGCTGCAAGGAAAACCAGCAGAAGACCTCTCTCTCTACTATACTGCCCACGCAAAACAAAATGCAAACACAACTAAATATGTACCAAGTAATAAATGTCACACACACAACTTTTCGGTGGATTTCACACCTCGGATGCGCAGCAATACGACATCCACCCCCTCTAATCGTGCGCATCCTCCGGATGGGCCAACTACCCATGATCATTATCATCAAGATCCACAAACAGATCAATCTCTTCATTGTGCATTTCTGGTATATCAACAAGATTATCTGTCATATCATCTGTCTCTTCCATTGGAGTTTCTTTTCGCTGCTCTTCTCTTGCAAATTCTTCCAATGCATAATCTTCATCATCTCTTTTCTTGAAAATCTTGATTCTTTTTCCAGCAATAGGCACTCTAAGCTCCATCCCATCCAATTCTGTCAACTCATATGTTGCATTATCAAAAACATGCTGACTATGTACGGCCCAAACCATCTTTTCACCATCTTCCGAAATGTAGTATGCTGATTTTCAAGGCTGCTATCAAAGACTAATACCCAATCTCGCTCTTCTATTGCTCTAGGCCGCAAGCGATGCCTGCTATCAAACCTGTCCTTATTTCTTAGTCTAGCAACCTTCAACCTGTCAATAGCTAGCCGAATATCCTCTGGTCTTCTCTCCAACTATCGAATCCAAAGAGCTAAGAGCTCCTCTCTCGTCAAATCCTCCTGCCAAGGTAAAACTCACCAAGTCAAAGCACAAGTCTCAGTCGGCATAACCGGTTTCTGACCATACATCAACTTTGCAGGCATATATCATGTGGTAACACTGTGAGTCGTACGATCAGCCCACAAAGCAAATGGTAGAAGTCTCGGCCATTCTCCAATCCGTCATCTGCATGCTTTGGCTAATGCTTTCACTATCGGCGGATGCCCTCTTTCACTCTTCCCATTTCCCTCTGGATTATATGCTGTAGTTAGAGCCAACTTGATTCCTAGCTGAGAGAAAAACTCCCTAGCTTCATCTGCATCCAATTCACCGCGATCCGCAGTGATCTTTCCCACACAACCATACCTGCAGAAAATTTCCTCCAATAAGAACTTACACACTGCACTAGTGGTCTTCGTTCTCAAAGATCTGCCCTCAACATGATTGGTAAGATCCTCTCTAGCCAAAACAATATACCTCATCTGCCATAGACCCATAGGCATGGTAACCAAATCAACTACCCACTTATAATGAACACATAGCGGATAGGTCGGATGAAGCTCATCTCGATGACACACTACTGAATACATCTGACAGTCTCTGCAAGTCTCAACAAAGTGAGAAACATCTCTATACATGCCTTTCCACCAATATTTCTCCTTGATTTTCTCATAAGTAGCCCACACTCCTCTATGACCAGCCCAAGGACTCTCATGAAACTCCCTCAACACCTGTAACTATGTCTCTCTATCGCAGACAACCCACAAAGGTAATCCGCCTCTTTTCTTCGGATGCTTCCAAAGAAATCCGTCCTTGAGATGCAGATGAAGCTAGGGAGTTTTTCTCTCAACTAGGAATCAAGTTGGCTATGACCACAGCATAAAATCTAGAGGGAAATGGAAAGAGTGAAAGAGGGCATCCACCGATAGTGAAAGCATTAGCCAAAGCATGCAGAGGACGGATCGGAGAATGGCCGAGACTTCTACCATTTTCTTTGTGGGCTGATTGTATGACTCACAATGTTACCACAGGATATATGCCCTCAGAGTTGATGTATGGCCCAGAACTGGTTATGCCGATTGAGACTTGTGCTTTGACTTGCATAGTTTTACCTTGGCAAGGGGATTTGACAAGAGAAGAGCTCGTAGCTCTTCGAATGTGGTAGTTGGAGAGAAGACCAGAGGATATTCTGCTAGCTATTGACAGGTTGAAGGTTGCTAGACTTAGAAATAAGGACACGTTTGACAACATGCATTGCTTGTGGCCTAGAGCAATAGAAGAGGGAGACTGGGTATTAGTCTTTGATAGCAGCCTTGAAAATCAGCATACTGCACTTCAAAAGATGGTGAAAAGATGGTTTGGGCTGTACATAGTCAAACATGTCTTTGACAATGCAACATATGAGCTGACACAATTAGATGGGACAATGCTTAGAGTGCCCATTGCAGGAAAAAGAATGAAGATTTTCAAGAAAAGAGATGAGGAGCATTATGCATTGGAAGAATTTGTAAGAGAAGAGCAACGAGAAGAAACTCCAATAGAAGAGATAAATGATATGTCAGATAACCTTGCTGATATACCAGAAATAGTCAACGAAGAGATTGATCTGTTTGTGGATCTTGACAACAATGATCATGGGTAGTTGGTCCATTCGGAGGATGCACAGGATCAGAGGGGGTGGATGTCGTGCTGCTACGCATCTGAGGTGTGGAATCCACCAAAAAGTTTGTGTGTGTGACATTCATGTTTTGTGCATACCTACTCGTTGTGTTTGCATTTTCCTATGTTTGTGATGTTTTTTCCCTATATTTTTTGCACCTATTTGGGTAGTAC